>NW_017276976.1:113924-139240 GCF_001594065.2 Cyphomyrmex costatus
TCTGATGGCATTACGAAAAGCAGTAATCGCTTTATCTAGCTCCTCAGTCAAAACGTATTCATGCCCCAGTAATGTATAGGCGTATGGAAAATTAGGATCCACCTAATAAGTAATAAAAAAAACGGTATATTACTTTGAATACAATAAGTCATATATGCACTGCTCCATTTTACACTACAATTAAAATTAATGTATAGTACCTGAATAGCTCTTTGGAAAAATTTGATCGCAGTTTCGTGTTCCGTTTGCGCTGAGAAGAGATTGCCCGTGGCGCACCATGCTGCTGCCGAATTACGATCTTGGGAAACTAGATCTTGAGCAAGCGTAGACAACTGTACTTCCGCGTGTAAATGCCACAGAACAGTGCTATAAATCTCCATCAATTCTGTCCTCTGTGGCTCAAATAATAACGCTCCATCTCTTTTTCACGGAAGTCTTCTCGCATATCGTTTTCATAAACTATCGTCGCTGTCATCGGCATGAGGTTCGACCGAAACATTTCCAGCAAGTGGCGCGGCACTTCCTTCTAACACAAAAAAAATAAAGAATTAAAGAGAAATATGGTACAAGATTTATTTTTATCATACACGCCTACATACTCCAACATGTTCCTATCATAACTTCTAATCACTCAACACGTTGGAGTGAGCTGTGATAGAAGCGTAGTTAAAGCATATTGGAGCATGCGACGCAAAATCTATAAATGTATCAGAAACAAAAAATCTGTTTTAATTGGATTTCTAACGTTTCATTTTTCTTAACGTTTTTTCGCTCTAAGATTTGAACGTACGTCTATTTCATACATAGAAGAAAGTACCAAAAATCAATATATTTCTTTAATGACAATTGATATAAATTTATTACCTAGCAGCCTTTTTGTAATCCATCATTTCAAAGTGTGCACGAGCTAACATAGAAAGTACCCAGCCCGTATTGTAGTGTCGTGACGGTAGTATACTCAGTATATGAGCCGCATGCGTACATTTGAACTGACTTAAATGCTGATACGCCATTCCTAATTCTCGTAACAAAGACATCAATCCCTCTGAAAAATTGCAGACAAAACATTTTTAATTATATTATAGTCAAAAAAATATCAAATAAATTAATAAAATAATTAACACACCTGCTGATTGCTTTTGTAATGTTATACCAGAGTGAATATTATTATTTTGAGCGTTAAGAGCGTTTGCATTAGCCACAGCTTTCTCAGATGTGATCGTTTCGCTTTTCTCCTTTTCGTTCCTATTCCTCTCGTTTAGCTCATTAAAGTTGGTTTTATTTAAATTCGCCTTGGCTAGTCTCGCTTTCGTCTTCCGAGATGGAGATTTTGGAGTTGCAAATTTATTCCTATTAGGTGACTTATTGTTTTCCTGAAATATATGTGTCATATCAAATTGATAGTAATTGATAGAATGTATAATAAAAACTGATAAAGGAGTGTAATTAAAAGATAAATAAATTTAAAAAACCACATTCGATTAAGATAGATGTCTAATAATTTTTGTGTAAAAATTTTGTAATGCCTAGTTCAGAAGTAAAAGAAATTAAACAAAAAATTGTACCTTTACGGAATTATGGCTGAAAAGTCGTGATGATCGTCTAACATTGGTGCCTTGAAATGTCGGTGACGGAGGTGAAGTCGGATTAGCTGCCGTCACTGTCACAATATTGGCAGTATTACTAGTATTACCCGATTGGGAAAATACCGATTTGCCTTGTTGCAATGGTGTTTCTTTTCTTGACATTAATTGCTGAAAGATGCAAGAAAATCATTAGTTGTATGCATTATATAACTATGAGATACTGAGAGATTGTACTCACCCCTACATGAGCTCTTAGACTACTAACGCGTTTCGCCAAGCTCTTTTGGTCATTGGCTTCTGTGAGAGTCGTATGCGAAGGTGGAACTGTCTGTTCGGGTGTATTGTTCTCCAATGGCAAAATACCAAAGCTAGGCGTGAGTGGACTCATAGAATTACTAAACATACTACGATAACGCGATAGTTTCGTCCTCGGTGATATCGAGGAACAATTGCTGTAGTGAATCGACATATTTTGTGGCGACTCCTCTATAGAGGAACACAATCGCACCTGAGGTGCCTGACCGCCATTTATCAGCGTTGATGCTATCGTCACGGGTGTACTGTAATATATATATAAAAAATGTTAATTAAATAATAAAACATTGATGAAAAATAAAAATTATTAATATGAACTATTAATATGAATTATTAATACGAAACTTAAAACAGTCTAGTTGAATCTTAGTTTCTTATATATATAATTTCGCATGAATTTATATACTGATATATGTAGTCTTTCTAAATTGAGCACCGAACAATTGTCAGTCTTGAGACGCAACTCTAATCAACTACCGCAGTACCATCAGGAATGAAATGATTAACAATTTAATAATTATTTGATGCTCTTTTGGCATCTTATATTGATCTTTAGCAATATTAAAATCTGAAAAAATTATTATATTGTACAAATGTGTACATACCTGTTAGTGCCATTAGATATAGGTGTATTGTTGGCATTATTTCCAGGTACGATAAGATCTGGTTCAGTGACGTAGCTGATCGTAGATACAGTACCATGGCACATAGCGAATGAGTCTAGTTTATCTAACTGAAAAACCTTAGAAGGATCCACCTTCTCACCAACATTACAAAGTTCTTCAAACGAGTGCCAGAGGAAAGGATTTAATTTCAAAGCCAGTTTATGAGCTTCATTACCTCTTGCAGTACGCATCATTTTATAGTAAATCTTTGCTATTATCTGTAGAGAAAAGCATGCCTGTTCTCCAAACTGAGTTATTATTTCTTCCAAATTTTTCAGTTGTTTGTAATATCCACCGATTATTGCAGCTTCTGCTTCCGCATATCTAAAAATTTTTAATAGATCAACACATATTCTCATTATATAGAGCACAATGAAAAAAACATTATATTACTTACTTTTCCAAATCATAACAACACTTTGCTAATAGAAATCTACATTGTGCTGAACTGGGTGCCTTCTGGGATAATAAGGCATAAGCTTGCCTAACCCGACCAGAGCGATAGTAACATGTTGCCAAAAGAAATAAACTTTCCTCTGTGTCCACTATAATAATAATGTAATAATACAGTATGTACATACAAATATAATCAAATTTATAATAAAAATATAAAAATAATGCAATCAATAAACAAAGTAGACAATGCTACCTTCTGCACACAACCGTTCTGCCAGGAATATAGCGTCTGGATAAGCATAATGATTTAAACAATGCCATATGGCCGCCTAAAATTAGAAAATCAAACATTTATCTTGATAAATGATCGTGCAATAGCAATGTAAATAATTAATTAAATAAAAAATTAAAATATTTAGAGAAAAATACTTGTGAGTATTCTAATATATATCTATAAATTTTATATTTAAATGTAATGTTAGAAAGAAATATAGTACTTTTTATTATCATTACATAAATGATGCAATATGTTAATATACTATTTAGTTGCTAATATACATATTTAAAAGAATTATTTTAATTAACTATATAATGCTATAGAATATATTCAATAAATATTCTTTGAATTTATAAAATGGTATATAAACAATTGGTACATAAAAAAAAAACTTTATTACATTTAATTCTATGTGATCAACATCTTATTATTTAACTGATACATGAACAATGTTAAAATTTACTAATATGATTTATAAACATAATCATAAGTTAATTTCTTAATAATCTGTCAGATCACAATAGATATAAATAAATTCTAGAAACGTTTTCTTTTCTGTATTCAATTTTCAAGCTCAAGTGACCATCTACCAAAATTCTTAAGTAGAGTAAAAATTTTGCGATTAAATATTTATAGCCAAAACCCTCTTTTGATCAGTTTATTTTTTTGCGACAAGGCAAACAGACTCGAAGATGTACGATTAGAAAATCAATAAAATGGATAAATAATGAGGGCGAAAAAGCTATCATTAAGAGACAATAGCTGCTATTAAGAGACGACCATTGTAGAAGTCGTTCGACGCGATCAAAACTGTCGAGGTACGACTCGATCGACGAAACATCAACGTGTGGATGCGGGCCGATGCACAAAATTTCGCATGTCACAGCGATAACAAGGTTCAAGGAAAATTCAACACTTTTACTTTTCACTCCTCCTTCTCCTCCTCCATCACTCTTATTCTCTTCCATTACCTGCACTGGCTCCTGCACGATCATCGTTCACACCCCGCGAGCGTGATCATAAAAGAATGTCTGGCCCTCCGGGCGCACCTCGATGAGAATTTAACGGTGAAATATTCGAAAGATCCGAAGTATCGAGGACGACCACTGGTGTGTATGTATAAAAATTTCTCAGGAGTCCATCTTTACTTCGACTCTTTTGAAGCGAGTGACTGCTCAGGTCGAAGGGCCGCCAACCTCGGCGCTTGAGGGTCAGGAGTTTTACCATTAAATTTTATGGTGATTGGCAATACGATTCTTAAGGCTTGTGTCCACGATACTAGAAATCGGTCCGAAATCTCGAATAAAGGAAAAATTGACCAATTACATTGATCATGTGACCAAATTGTTCAAATGTGATTTGTTAATTCTTTCTTCATCCGAGATCTCGGACCGATTTCTAGCATCGTGGACACAAGGCTTTAGCAATAGGTTTGTTCGCGTTGAAATCCCTAAAAATGTTTGAACTTGGGTGTGCTAGAAGTTCTAGATATCAGAGAAGCGCAATCGATGTTCCGCGTCCTGATTAGCTGACTGTCAACCAATCATGACATTCATTCAGTGGTATTAAAAATGGCTGACTAATAGACGATTGGTGGATTTCATAGTTCGTCTGCAAATGACGCCATTTTTAATATTGTTTTTAGTAATTTTGCGATACTGACTTAAGCCGATTGCGTTTCTCTGATATCTAGGACTCTAGGCCAAGGTAGAGACCCTATAATAGGGAGTCCGGCCAAAGATGTCGTCACTCTCATTGGCTAAGGGTGCTTTCCACCTATCGACACAGGTGACACTGTGTTAAGCCTTGTGTCCACGATGCTAGAACTCGGACCGAGTTCTAGCATCGTGGACACAAGGCTTTACACAGTGTTCGGTTTTGAGCGTTCCAGCAACGACACAGTGTCACACTGCTCGACACGGCGAATAGATGAGTTTTACAGTGCTGTGTCGCTAGAAGTACCAACCATGACAAAATAAAAGCGTGTTTTGTAGTGGCATCCTGTTAAACTTAAAAGGAACATAACCCTAAATAGCTCGTAAAATTGTGAATACTGTTGTTGAATGTTTTTACATTACTTGAGATTGATTGTATTACACAATACTTGTTAGATTCTCATTTTAGTGCATGGATAACGAAAGGAGTAAGATTTTTTTTGTTATAGTTGACTATAGAACCATCTATTGGGGCTTTATCGAAACATATGTGTTCCAAGGAGCACCCTGATACCATGATACTGTGTGACTCTGTGTCACAATTTGTGTCGTAGGTGGAAGCACCCTAAAGCCGGTTCTACATTAGTTGCAAGCCGATCGCAAGTTCGTTGCGACAGCCAATCTCAAGCTTGCATTTTGAAATCAACGCTTCAGATTGGCTGTCGCAACAAGCGATCGACTTGCAACTAATGTAGAACCGGCATAAAAAAGAATATGGCGCGACCAATCGTTGCTGTTGAAATTTCCTTCCAAGCGCAGCATAATTTGAATATGATGAAATAATAAATTTGCAATGGACATTTCGTTATTAATAACGACTGAAATGGCCTGAATCATTGATTCTGTGGACCAATTTTGATGCTCCGTCCTCCTTTTATACGTGCGAACCATTTTCTAATGAAGAAATAGACATAAAGTTATGAAAAAGTTACCTCTGTGAAGATGAATCAAAACGGAAAGGCATCCCACTTTGCCCCGCCCACTTTGCCCCAAACGCAGATTAAATAAAATATTATACGAAAAATAACCCTCAACGCCAAATGAAATAAATAAAAAACGAAAAAAGAGGGTAAATGTAAGCCTACAAACCCATGCAATTCAAATTTCAATTACACTCCTATAAATAAAAACTTGCCCAAGGTTGATTCATTCCCTACCTTCACGTGGTATCAGCTGTTATCATCAAAAGGGAATAATAAAATTTCGAAATATGAAATTAATTATTGCAATTCTGTTATTGTAAAAAATAGACTTTAGAAATTCAAATTTTTGGAAAATGCTATTTAATATTATTTATTTATACCTAATTACGTCCTAAAATGCATGAAACATATGAATGTCGGACTGCTGTTATGAGAAAAATGTCATGTCCACTGATTTCGACGTTTCGATCCACTGTGCGCCGGTATGGTAAATTATTATCGACGCTAGATATAACGCATCGATATAGAAAAAAGGAATTTCATTAGCCCATTTTCTTATGCATGAGTCAATGGACCAATCAAATTCTTTATGTATATGGTTTATGCGTTATGCAAAAGTCTGTGCTCCCCGCTTAAGACATGGCAGCATCCAGTAGCATCTTAATTACTGAACCACATGGCACGTTCAGTGTTTTTCTTTTTTTGTTTTCTCAATTTTATTCAGAATTTTGAGTAAGAGGATGGCTAAGGTTGCAGATACACGACGTAAACTGAAAGACAAGTCAAAAAACAAAATCAAAATAGGTACGTCATCATATAAAAACACGAGATATGCTCCAGTATCCGAGAATGGATTAAAATGGATTTAAATTTTCAGAAATACGGATTCGTGAATGTTAAAATGAATTTTTTTCAATTCGAATACGTTTTTATTCATTTATAAGAATTGCATGGAGCATATCTGTATACTTTTCAATCCGAATACGTTTTTATTCATTTATAGGAATTGTATGGAGCAATATCTGTATACTTTTCAATCATAAAATGATATTAGCTTTTTCAGTGCGTTTGTGACCACAGTGAATACTGTTCAATTCATAGTTTTGAATAGTAAACGCAGTTTTTCAATCCAGTTGTATCTAATTGAATCTAATTGAATCCAATTGAATTCAATTGAATCCACAAAAAAGTATTCGCTATTTAAAATACGAATTCGAATAGACAAAATCCAATCCATTCTCGGATACTGAGTGTACTGCGACAGATTAGACTATGACAGTATATAATAATGTGTAAATATAAAACATAATATTAAATTCAATTTTAGAGTGTGCATGCGTGCATGTGTATATATATATACAGTGATGGGAAAAAGTCTCGGAACGGTCAAATATTTCAAAAACCATTGGTATTTAAAAAAAACGCTGAAACACGTGAGACGATTTTTCAAAAAATCTATCTTTTGAAGGGGGTTACGACCCCCCATCCCTAAGGGGGCACGTGGGGCACGAGGGGGGTCGAAAAGGGATTCGTTTTTAAAATAAAAACTTAATTATGTCAAAAATTTCATTTTCATGGAAGTTTCGAAGTAGTTAGTCCGCATGTGCTTTTATGAATTTTAAACATCCTATGTCAGATCTGTATTCAACGACCCCAAAAACGCTCGAGTAACACGTTTGAAGTAAAACGCTTCGATTTTTGAAAAATATGTTCGCCATTTTGGATCCGCCATTTTGAATTTCATAATTTTAAGTTCAGATTCGTAATCAGCGACCCAAAAAACTCCAGAATACCGAGTTAATTACAGCTGAAATTAACAACTTTTTATTTTTTGGTCTCCATATTCGATCCTCCATTTTGAATTTCACAATTTTATCTTCAGATTCGTAATCAGCGATCCCAAAAACCCCTGAATACCGAGTTTCAATTGAATTTAGTTACTTTTCCTTGTTTTATCTGCCAATGTCGGAATCGAAATTTTGAATTTATCCCTTTAATGCGTCATAACTAAGACGCCATTTTGTATTTCGAAAGGTGCCACTCGTCTTTCGAAAGCACTTTTTAAGACGAACATTTTCCGGGGTCGAACGTTCAAATCCGTCCATACCAATTTTGGACAGAGGGGGTCTTCCATTGACGTGGAATGCCCCATATATATATTTTCAAAATTTATTACATTTATCTCATATTACATAAATTACACAAAATTCCATAGATGTATGTGTAAGAGATGGGCCGAGAAAAAATGTCGGACGCTCGACGCGATGCCGGGACTCGAACCGAGGACCTCGTACTAGTTCGTAACGCAAAGCTACCGTCTTGCCACGGAGCCACACAGCCCAACACGTAGATCTTAGTTGATATCTTACATATGTATAAAATATTATTTGAATAATTATATAATAAAATATTATAATGTCGCGGTTTTTTGTAGTCACGACGTGACGGCAGGCTGTGCTCGATTTTTGATGCGTTTTTGCTGTCAGTAGTTGATATATCAGATCGTACGATATTTTTACCGCCTTTTTACTGTCATAATATTACAGCGAGTGTGCCAAATTTTTACATTTTGCTGATTTAACATGCAGTCATGTTTTATATCAAGTTTTGATCTATTTTTTGTTAAATTATTTTGCCAGCATGTATTGCTCGATTTCTGCTTGCTTTATTTCGGCAATCGTTTGATGAATTTTTACAGAATTTTTGCTAGTGTATTATGACGCAGGTCTGCTCTATTTTTGCTGTATTTCTGTTATCGCTATATTGAAACGGTAAACGTGTTCGATTGCTGCTCGATTTTTGTCATTATAATATGTAGCATAAATTTGCAATGCGTGCTTTTGACTGGGTTGGCTATCTGGGGCTAATGCCAGCGGTGTGATCGCATGCTGCGATATAAAATTAATTTCAATACAGCGAATGCCGTCTTGCCCAAAATCGTAACTTCGAACATGAAGGATATTAGTTTAAAAATGTCGCGATTGTTTCGTATAAGTCTCGTGGAAATTAGTAGACCCTAAAGTGTAAAATTACGTTAATTATCAGAGTTGCTCTCTCTCTTTTGACCAGAATAGATCGAGTCGAATAGAAACGGATAATTGCCTCAGTTTTCAATTTCACCTTTCATATTTAAGTTTTTACATAAAAAGCTTATCTGTTGCTACAAATCGATAAAAGCATTTTAAGGAGAAAACATTGAACTTTTTTTTTGTTTTTTAAAAAATGCTGTACGTCACTCCGTTCGTCTTTTATGAACAGTCAAAGTCAAACGGACCATTTTTAATTCAATGTTGAATAACTCGGTGAAAAAAAATCGTACAACATTTAGTAAAAAAAGAAATTAAAGATAAAGATTCACTCTTTCCAATGCTGCAAACCGCATTTTTGTGTAATTTTTATCTCAGGCCATAGACCTTTGTAAAATTTGTGAAAAATTTTTAGATTTGACGGATATCCATTTGTGTCCGTATAACTCCGTAAAGTATCGGTCATATTGAAATTTCAATTATAAACTTCGAAAGTAGAGATTTCAAGCTACAAAATGCTTTTTTGAAAGCCTCATTTTGACCATTTTTGTAGAAGATACACTTATTTAAAGTTTATTAATTTTTCGAAGGTGTGAGAGGTGATGCTTTAGGTAATTAATGCGAGTAGAGTGTACATATTACAGTATTATATCATAATGTACTATATTATATTGAGTAGATTTTTAAGAGAAAACATTTTAAAATGTATCCTTTGTTAAAACGCCTTAACAATAGAACAATGGAAAAAAGACGGATGCGAATTAAGTACTTCTATAAAAATACCAGCTTCGTCTTTTCTGGAACAGATAGCTAGTGGTACTGGTATGTATTTTACAAATTTCTTTGTTATATTTATTTATGTTACATTTTAACAGGAATCGGCAAAAGATTAATATTAAATTAATGATTACAAATTACATGATTAATCAAGAAATCTGAATAACATTTTTTTAATTACTTGATTAATCAAGTAATCGGAATAGAAAATTTTTATTATTTAATTAATCAAATAATCTGAATAAAAATTTTTTAATTACCTGATTAATCAAGTAATCGGAATAGAAAATTTTTATTATTTGATTAATCAAGTAATCGAAATAAAAATTTTTTAATTACCTGATTTAATCAAGTAATCGGAATACAACATTTATATTATTCGATTAATCGAGCAATCAAAATAAAATGTTTCAATTACTTGATTAATCGATTAATTAAAATAAATATATCTCGTATTATCATACTCAAAATCGGAAGTAATAAAAAATTATTTTGTCATGATTGCTTAATTAATAAATAGTTAATATAAAATATTAATCCGCATTCAACAAAACAATCATAAATAAAAATTAAGAGTGTAATTAAAGTAATTAAAAATTAAAGTATATTACAATTAATACAGTAAGATTATTATTATATTATAGGAAAATGAGGAAGTGTAGGAATTAAATGAAATTAATAAATAACAATGGAAGTGTAAGATATAAGTTATTTTTATTTGTTAATATTATTGGCTTTACAAAGCACTCTTTTTTCAAAATTTTCGTCTGTAAGACGATTAAATTTCGCGATGTCGAACATAGTAGCGAAACTAAACACCTTTTCTACAGGAGCAGACGACGGAATTAAGGTATATTTATTAATTTCATTTTATTCCGATTACACTTGATTAATCATGTAATTAAAAAATTTTTATTCCGATTACTTGATTAATCAAATAATAAAAATTTTCTATTCCGATTACTTGATTAATCAGGTAATTAAAAATTTTTTATTCCGATTACTTGATTAATCAAATAATAAAAATTTTCTATTCAGATTACTTGATTAATCATGTAATTTATAATCATTAATTTAATATTAATCTTTTGCCGATCTCTGCATTCTAAGGTGTTTCCTTCGAGGAAAATTTCATTCAAAATGTAACACACAGGTGTACCATATTATGTTATTAGATTCATTCTTAGGGCCGTATTTATATTTTTTTTATAATATACTATAGATATGCTATATCGAGTAAGTTTCTTCAGAGCAAATACTTCAAAATGTACCCTTAAGGAGGTTTCACCTTTGCCAGCTGTAAAATAATATCAACTTCATAAATTATTTAAAGAAAATTTATTATATATAAAACAATACGGGTTCTGTTTGTTATGTTTAAACATGTTAAAAAAAATTTTGACGAAACGCCATAATTACGTGATATTCTTTGCAATATATTTAATTAATTTAAAAAGATTTTTAACGTAATTTATTGGCTCATTGCCCTGTTTCTCTATATTAGTTGTTAAAAACGTATTGAGCATTATTACAAACATTAAAAAAAATATTTTTTTTTATTATATAAATATGCATTTTAATGTCTCCAAATGATCAGGAGTCATCTGCAAAACATGTCTCTATGACGGAAGTAATATATTGACTGCAAATCATCTGAATTCAACATTCTTTTCATTTTTATTAATTATATGAGTGTTGCTATAGCATGAACCAAAATAATGTCAATTGCCTGAAATTTGTAAAAATGATAGCATTGAAAAAAAAATTTTTTTTTCCTTAAAATTTGTTACTTTTTCGTGAATAAGAAATCGAATGTTTGTTGTAAAATCATGATTCTGGTTCGTGCTATACGCAAAAGTATTAGGATCAAAAGAAAAAAATAATTAAGACAATATCTTAATCCATTTTTAAGTTATTAGTTCCGTCAGATCAAAAAATGTGGTTTTGAGAAAAACGCGTTTAAAGTTTAGGTTTGACTTTTTCCACATATAACAAATTTTTTTAGTGCACTTACGATTATTTTGCAATACCAGGGCCTTACAATAATCCTTCATCGTCTTCATTTAATAAAATTCATTTTCCGTTAATCTCTTCAACCATCCAGCTTTTATAGCTCTTCTTTTGAGGATTCTGACGTACAACTGCGTAGCTGCAGCGCCGATAAGCACTTAGAGGCCCCTCGCGCACTTACATATTTGGACTCATAGCTCCGTTAATATTACGAATTTTGAAAATTCTATTTACAGGGGTATTTTACACACGTATAGGAATAAAAATAAGGAAGAAAAAATTTTTTTATTTTTTTTATGCCTGCAAAGGTAAAACCTCTCTTAATCAAATGGTCTGATTTCAATGAAACACCTGTTTTTTGTACATGTCTCGCTGTTCCACTAAATATATCAAATGTCCCAATTTTAACAAAAAGTAACAAGAAGGTCCCACTAAACAATATTTCATGCTTTTGTCAAATTGTAAAATCATTATGTGTTATTGCCTCCAGCATACAAAATGTAACGGATTAATGAGTTTTCTCTACAATGAACAAAGTGGATAATTTTTATTGTCCTCTCTTAGGAGTTGTAGTATACAAGTTTGAAAGACGTTCCTCTACAGACTCTAAAATACTCACCCCATGGGCAGTAAAAATATTGCAAAATAAATGGAGCGACACAAGTATAGAAGAACATCTTTATTTTGAAGCCGAGGTCCTACGACAATTGGATCATTCCAACGTTGTTGGTTTCAAAGCGTTCGTCAAAGGAGAAGATGGACAGCCTTGCTTGGCTATGGAAGCACTGGATACGTCACTTGGTATTTATATAATTAACTTGAATATTTTTAAGATGTATTTGTATTGATATTAACATAATTAATCAGGTCACAAAATTGAGGAGAGACGGAAGAAGTACTTAGGGAAGAAACCATTCTCAGCTAACGACATTATAATAGTCGGTTTTGAAACTATAAAAGGTCTGGAGTATTTACATCATAATGCACACATATTACATGGAGATATCAAAAGTTGGAACATTTTGGTGACCAATGATCTCAACACAATTAAACTGTGCGATTTTGGAAATTCTTTACCCCTGACAGAATCATTAGAACAGGATACGTCAACATGTAATTATATTTATACTGGGACATGGCCTTGGAATCCTCCTGAGGTTATATTTGGTACGTTTGCTTGTTTCAGTTATGTGATATGAAGATTCTTCTTACGTTAGGTTTCTGATCTGGTTACACCTCTCTTTCATATGCTTGTGGTATGCGCATTGCTTATTCAGTTGTCACGAACATATGGGACTTACAGTTTTAATACTGGTTCCGACTGACGAATTTTTTGAAGTGTTTCTGTGAGCAAAAATACTCTCGGGAGGTTGCCGATTTTTGCCGAGAAAATACACGAGTATAAATATTTTGGTTTCTACCAGGGATCTCTGGTATAACAGACTAGTACGCTGTCTGTCATGTTACGCTCGTGTTTTACATTTATAATTGATTTATGGTATTTACCATGGGCGTCCACAGGATTTTTTCCAAGAGGGGACATGATACAAAATATAATAATAATAGTAATATTATATAGTTAATAAATTGCCTTTATACCAATGTACAAGTTTAAATACATAGGTTATTTTATTTTTTTTTTATGAATAATAGTAATATTAATAATAATATTATTACATATATATAATTTTTAGACTGCGGATATTTATGCAAAAAGATTTAAGTGAATATTTTGCATAAAATGCATATTTTGCATAAATCAAACATATTATCTGCATAAAATACATATTTTTCATAAACTTTACATATTTCATGTAATATTCAAGTAGGTATATAGTATGATTACATCATAATTATATGATGAAATACACAGCTAATTCGAGTTTCCGCAAAGACAGTAGGCATTTAAAACGAAATCTATTTTCGGATCCATATTGATGTTTTGTGAGCATATCTGAGACCAGACAAACAATAATCTTACATATATCCAAAGTGTTGTCTCTGTGAAATTGAGTATTTATGTAATGGCTCCGTTTAAAATCGGAAGAATAATATCGATGACTATGAATCGTCAATTATTTGAGTACGTAATTTATTTTGACGCTAAAAATGAACAAAGTGTCAACATGAAAAGGCGCGTTAAGATCTCAGCACACGCTTTTCGGCGCGCACGCGCCTGTCGTCCAGGGTGGGGGCAAATGCCCCTTCTTGCCCCCCCCCCCCCCTGTGGACGCCCATGGTATTTACGATTGATTTAAAAAAATTGTTAAATTTTTCTTATAGAAAATAGACCTGCAGTGACAAGTGCTGCTGATATTTGGTCATATGGCCTTGTCCTTTGGGAAATGTTAACTTTATCAACACCTCACCTTGAAAATATAAGCGTTGATTCTAGTAGTAGCGATGAATTTGCTAGTATTAACACAAGAAGGCAAAAGTGGACAAGGAACTGTAAATTTGGTAAATAACAATTTGAAATATTCTTGTTAATTATAATGTTATTTGAAATAAATTAGTACAAATTAAATTAATAAAACAAAAATTTGATTTTATATAGGTACACGTCCAGCTATATCTAATGGTTTGGGCGAAGATTATCAAAAGGTATTGGAAATATTTTTTGCGTGTACCACAAATTGTTACCTATTGAGACCCAGTGCAAAAGCACTAGTGAACTCTTACGAACATTTTGCAGATGTGGACAAAATAGTACGTTAAAATTTTTAGTACATTAGAACAGTATATAGAATTTTTCATCACGAGTGCACTGTGCTAGTAATGTGCTATATAATTATAAAGTCGCACGAGCTTTGCTCATGGTGCGTGCAGCGCAGGAAGCGGTGAGAGTTCGGGGGTGCTCGGCCCCCACTGAAAAAAAAATTTTAATTTTTTCGAAAATTACTTTCTGGTATATCATACTTACTATTATAGTTTTATCTAAACGTTATTATGTCAAATAATATTTTAGGTACTCTATTGTCATAGTTGATAATCTTTTTATTGTTAGAACACTATATTTACGTGAAATGTCCCGAAAGGGCGTTCCAGTCGGTGCGTTTCTCAGTGTTGATATTTGTTTGAGCGCTATCACTGCATTAATTTTGATAATTTTGTGTTATTGGCTATTTCCCGCGCGCAAAAGCGTTGCGTTATAGGGTACATTACGTGCACGCGTGATGAAAAATAATTGTAAGTTATAATTAAATTATGTAAATTTAATTATATGTTTTTATTCATAATTAATATCAACATTTAAATATTTTAAAATAAACTGCATTTATAAAATTATAAGATTATATCTATAAGACAGTTTTTAAAATGATGCTACAAATAAAAGACATCATATCGCTATTATGGGCCTTCTACAATAAGCCGTAAGTCACAAATTATAAGTCATAAGCTAGAAATGGACCAATCACAGTCGTCAATTTTTAGTTTCTTACTTCCGATTTATGACTTATGACTTATTGTAGAAGGCCCATTACACTTATGATAATAGCGATCTTAAGCATCAAGTATTTATACCTTTCTGTAACTGTGACTCCTCTGCTCTGACTTTCTGAGTTGAACATATCCACCATATCGATGTCATTTGTGGTCTTATTTGCAAAGAATTCTATATTATTTATTTGTTCCCTCTATAGAAAAAGATTATAAATGTGATATTTCCTATGTTGCACGTTTAATAAATGCTGCATAATTCATGTGATATAATTTTGTTGTTAGCTCACACTCATCCGGAAAAACCTCTGTGAAGTTGGCACCTCATTTTTAAAAAAATGAAATTTCCGACAGAGTTCTGAATGCACCCCGAAGAGTTCTGAAGTTCCTGCCTAAAATAAAAAATAGTTCTGGCGAATTAACACTAAAAATTTAAAATTTGGGGTGCTAACTTCACAAAACGCACAACGAAAAATCGCGATATCTTCTAAACCATTAGTCATAGCGCTTTAAATGCTAATAACTTTTAATAGAACTCTTGGGGTGCTATCCAGAACTGTCAATAGAACTGCCGTAATGTTAAAAAAAAATTTTTTTATTTTTAAATAGAAAGTTTGTTAGTTTCATTTTTTTCTCCCTTTGCGTTATGCATAATTTGCAGCTGTGGCATACTGTTAACTAAACAGTTAATTGGCATTAATGCTTCTCAAAATATCGAATTGAAGAGACTCTTCTGGCTGCTTACTATTCTCCTTATGTCCCATGGAGCCGTAATTCCGTAAAAGTTACTCGTTTTTACTAGTAATGCTTTACATTATTTTTTTATTTAACAAGTTATATTGATTATTTTTAACTTATTTCATAAGAAAACTGCAGAATATATCTTGATTATAACAAAAACTTTACTTAAACCGTCAAATTTAGTCAATTAGATAAAATTAGAAAAAGCATTACTAGTAAAAACTGGTAACTTTTACGGAATTACGGCTCCATGGGACATAAGGAGATAAAATACACGTAACGTTACGGACGCAATGCCTAGCAACTTTTGCGGACATCCGGTGCGGATTACGGATTACGGGCTGTATGTGACGGCACCCTTAGCCCGGATCCTCATACGGACAACAGCACTTTGACACCGGACGCTGATTGGTGAAAAATGGGTTATGGGGGTAAATTTTACCCTCGCCACCGGTTTTTCACCAATCAGCGTTTTATGTCAAAGCGCTGTTGCCCGTATGAGGATCCGGGCTTAGGGTGCTGTTCCATGATACGGAAATTACACCGGAACGGAACAGTGAGACCAATCACAATCGCGGAAAGGAAAGTGGAGTAATGATTGCAGAGATCTGATTGGTCTCACTGTTCCGTTCCGGTGTAATTTCCATATCATGGGACAGCACCCTTAGGCTGATATTTCATGTGTCGTACGACAAGCTTTGTCGGGCGTACTGATTGGCTGCTAGTGCGCATGCGGTCGTTCGTACGACAATATTTTGTCGTATATGTATAATATACTTGTTGTCATTAAAATCTGTTGTTTCGACATAAATTGATATTTTAACCTGTTTTGATCGCACTCAGCTCGATATTTCATGTGACTATTGACAAACTTTTTAAGCACGTTGATACCGGAAATTTAACAATCTATTTGTGCATATAGCATTTTATGTAGATAAGTAACTTTATAATATTAAATATTCTATAGAAACAAAAAATGGTATGTTTACATATAGTTTTCAATGTTCATTATTTTTTCATTCATTTTTACCGGCTTGTGAGTGATGGGTTATGTTTAAATGTGTCTAGGTAATAAACTATTGCAACGACTGTCGAAAAATGTTCGATCTTGCCCAACTTTCTTTCGACAAGAATGCTGGTAAATCTTCGACGGAAGCTCCCCACTTATGTGTCGTCAGTAGCCAATCGGAACACCCGACAAGCTTGTCGTACGACACATGAAATATCAGCCTTAAGGTGCTTTTTCATGCGCAGCACGCTGCAGCAGCAATTCGTTAAGCGGGGAGCACAGATTTTTGCATAACGCATAAACCATATACATAAAGAATTTGATTGGGCCATTGACTCATGCATAAGAAAATGGGCCAATGAAATTCCTTATGTACATGCTTTATGCGTTATGCAAAAGTCTGTGCTCCCCGCTTAAAGAATTTGATTGGGCCATTGACTCATGCATAAGAAAATGGGCCAATGAAATTCCTTATGTACATGCTTTATGCGTTATGCAAAAGTCTGTGCTCCCCGCTTAAAGAATTTGATTGGGCCATTGACTCATGCATAAGAAAATGGGCCAATGAAATTCCTTATGTACATGCTTTATGCGTTATGCAAAAGTCTGTGCTCCCCGCTTAAAGAATTTGATTGGGCCATTGACTCATGCATAAGAAAATGGGCCAATGAAATTCCTTATGTACATGCTTTATGCGTTATGCAAAAGTCTGTGCTCCCCGCTTAAAGAATTTGATTGGGCCATTGACTCATGCATAAGAAAATGGGCCAATGAAATTCCTTATGTACATGCTTTATGCGTTATGCAAAAGTCTGTGCTCCCCGCTTAAAGAATTTGATTGGGCCATTGACTCATGCATAAGAAAATGGGCCAATGAAATTCCTTATGTACATGCTTTATGCGTTATGCAAAAGTCTGTGCTCCCCGCTTAAAGAATTTGATTGGGCCATTGACTCATGCATAAGAAAATGGACCAATGAAATTCCTTATGCACATGCTTTATGCGTTATGCAAAAATCTGTGCTCCCCGCTTAATGTACATGGTTTATGCGTTATGCAAAAGTCTGTGCTCCCCGCTTAACGAATTGCTGCTGCAGCGTGCTGCGCATCAAAAAGCACCATAAGTCCGCAAGTTCGCAATTCTCAGCCAACGTGAACAGACCTACCGTCTGTTTATTCCTGCACTGTCTGAACTAGTACACATGGTGCAATAAGTTGAAGTGAAACAAATATACGTTTGTTTCATTCTAACTTATTGCACCGTGTGCACTAGTTCAAACAGTGTAGAAACAAAAAACAGACCTCTATAATCGCACTTTATACGCTTGCGCAGTTTCAACAAGATTCAAATGTTTGGAAGTAACGATCTAAACGTCTTTATGCGATGCGTAATCCATTCTCTTCTCTTAAGACGGTAGTATCTCAATACTGAGCCACTTGCAGTGTCTTTCTCTCTGTTGTTTTCACAATTTTATTCGGAATTTTGAATAGTAAGAGGATGGCTGAGTTTGATACACCACGTGCACTACTGAAAAAAAAGTTGAAAAACAAAATCAAATTAGGTACGTCTATAAAAACACGTGATATGCTGTACACAGATAAACATAATTTATATAAATATAACTATGTTTATCTGTGTACAGCATATCATCTACCAGTATGTTTTTAATATAACAAATTCGTTATATTCATTTTGATTATATTCTAAAACGTATTCTTCGAGGAAAATTTTATTCCAAATATAGTATATGTAACTTGTATTATTAGATACATTCTTTGAGCCGTATTTACGTCTTTTTTTTTTTATAGTTTATTATATCATAATGTTTTATATTGAGTAACAGTTTTGGTAATTATGAAGATAAAGCTCCGACCTCACCGATTTTAATGAAATTAGGCTCATTCGACGCGTTTTTACACGAAACGAAAGAATCTGGTAGAAAAAAAGTGTCGCTCTGCCCTATGAACCGAGATATTAAGCGTTAAAGTTGACGACTATTCAGGTTAGGAAATCTGTCATACAGACTACATACAGTATAGCCTTCTTCATGCTCTCTGATCACATGCGCATGCGCTTGGTTACTCTTCGATCAACAGATTGCACGAAATTTAAAAATTAATATTTCTATAAAATCTCGGTGATGTCGGAGCTTCTCTTCATAATTATAATACCACATTTTGTTCTTACAGAGAATGTTTTTCTCTTATTTTATTATTTTTAATATTCGTACTTTTAATTAGACTCCTGATTTCAGCAGAACAGTCTTGTACACCTCTGAGAAAGAAGAAGAAAGATAAAGCCAAATTAAATACTCCTGAAAAAACATCAGTTTCGCCTTACCTGCGACATGTTCATAATAGTATGTATTTCACAAATTCCCTCGTTATATTTACTTTATATTCTAAGATATTTTTGAAAAAAATTTTACTCAAAATATAATATTGTAAATATATCATAAAACATATATATATGTATATATTAAAAATCAATTTTAGAGTGTGCTTGTCTGTATGCGTGCATGCGTATGTGTGTGTATATATATATATATATATATACACACACACACATATATTACAGTGTTATATCATAATGTACTGTATTATATTGTGTAGATTCTTAAGACAAAACATTTTTAAATGTATTCTTTGTTAAAACATTCTAACAATAGAACAGTCCTATACACCAGTAAAAAAAAGGACAAACAACAAAGCCGGATCAAGTACTCCCATACAAATACCAGCTTCACCTTTTCTGGAACAGATAGGCTATGGTACTGGTATGTATTTAACAAATTTGTTTGTTACATTTATTTATGTTATATTCTAAGATGTGTTTCTTTCGAGGAAAATTTTATTTGAAATATAATACATGCGTGTAACGTATTATGTTATTAGATTCATTCTTAGGTCTATATTTACATTTGTTCATAATATTATACTGTAGCTATGTTATTTCGAGTAAAAGTTTCTTCAGAGCAAACACTTTGAAATGTAGCCTTAAGGAGATTTCACCTTTGCCAGCTGTAAAATTAGCTTAATTTCATGAATTTTTTAAAGAAAATTTATTATACATAGAACAATACGTGTTTTTGCATAAAGTTATGTTATATTTAAGCATGTTAAAAAAATATTTTTTACTAGATAAATGTGCATTTTAATTTCTCCAAATGGCGATCAAATTAGGGGTCATCTGCAAAACATGTCTCCATGACGGAAGTAATATTGACTGCAAATCATCTGAAATCAGCTTTCTTTTTATTTTTATTAATTATGTAATTGTTACTATGGCATGAATCAAAATAATGTCAATTGCCTGAAATTTGTAAAAATGGTAGCAATGAAAAAGAAATTAACTTTTTTCCTTAACATTTGTTACTTTTTTGTGAATAACAAATCGAATATTTGTTGTAAAATCATGATTCTGGTTCGTGCTATACGTAAAAGTATTAGGATCAAGAGGAAAAAAGAATTAAGTCAATATCTTAATCCATTTTTGAGTTATCAGTTCCATGAGGTCGAAAAACGTATTTAAAGTTTAGGTTTGACTTTTTCCACATAAGTTTCTTAGTGCACTTACGATTACTCTGCAATACGAGGGCCATATGATAATTCTTTATCGTTTTCATAAAATTCATTTTCCATTGGTCTCTCTAATTGCCGAGCTGTTCTGGCTTCTTTTGACGATTCTGACGTATCACTGTGTAGCTACTGCGCTGGTAAGCACTTAGAGGCTCCTTGTGCACTTACATATTTGTACTTACAGCTCCGTTAATATTACGAATTTTGAAAAATCTTTTTACAGGAATATTTTACACACATGTAGGAATCAAAATAAGGAAAAAAATTTCAATTTTTTATGCCTGCAAAGGTGAAACCTCCTTTAGTCAAATGGTCTGATTTCAATAAAACTCTTGTTTTTTGTGCATGTCTCGTTGTTCCACTAAATATATCAAATGTCCCGATTTTAACAAAAAGTAACAAGAAGGTTCCACTAAACAATATTTCGTGCATTCGACAAATTGCATTTGTCAAATCATAGATTATGTGTTATTTCCTCCAGCATAGTCCGTTACATATAAAATGTAATAGATTAATGAGTTTTCTCTACAATGGACAAAGTGGATTATTTTCATAAACAAACAAAGAAAAAGGCAAATAAGAGTCAAAAAACATAAATTCTATCTGCAAAATCATCACA
Source organism: Cyphomyrmex costatus (assembly GCF_001594065.2). Lineage (NCBI taxonomy): Eukaryota > Metazoa > Arthropoda > Insecta > Hymenoptera > Formicidae > Cyphomyrmex > Cyphomyrmex costatus. The sequence continues at coordinate 135,004 of NW_017276976.1, forward strand.
TGATGCAATATATTTAATCCCATAAAATAAATCATAATAATAATATGCTAAACAGTTCTACGAATACAAGCAAATTGAAAATTAAAAAAGTTAATTAAAAATTAAAAAACATAACGTTTCGGATCTGTGTTTGAGCCATCCTCAGATGTCGCAATATTGACGCAATAAAAATTTTATAATAACGCAGTAAATTTAAGATGTGTCGAAAAAGTAGTTATAGACTTATAGTCAAGTCTGGAAAAATTGAGTATTTTGTCAGGAGAAACAACAGTGTTCTTCAAGCGATTGGATGATCGTCCGTGAAATATCCTAGTGGTTCTAATATGGACACAAAATTGCGTTTCTAAAAAACTATATTGAGACAAGCAAATTGCTCTTCTGATATAAACTCACTGTACCCTTTACTGTAGAAAATTTAGAATTCCATGTCGTCAAAATTATTATTTCAATGACAGTAAAATTGTTATCACATTGTAAATGTAATTCGTCCAAAATATACAAAAAGGAAAAATAACCGTCAGACTGCTTCGGCGTGCGAAATTAAATTGCGTAAGCTCTTGGTAATGCAAAGTCAAACATTGTTTATAATATGCATATATGATTTATGAAGACTCTCTGTGTCTGTCTGTAGGTTAAGACTGTTACTCTGTTTTTTAATGTTAAGCATCTCTGAGACAATACGTTTACTATAACACGCGGTTCTTCATCTAAAATTTGTGCATTATTCCAATCGATTATTTTTATGCCCTCTCTTAGGAGTCGGAATATACAAGTTTGAAAGATCTTCCAAAGCAGACTCTCAAGTACTCACCCCATGGGCAGTAAAAAAATTGCTAAACGGAAGGAGCGAGACAATTATAGATGAACGTCTTCATTTTGAAGCCGAGATCCTACGACAGTTGGATCATCCCAACGTCATTGGTTTCAGAGCGTTCATCAAAGGAGTAGATGGAAAACCTTGCTTAGCTATGGAAGCACTGGATACATCACTTGGTATTTATAGAACTAACTTGAACATTTTTAAGATGTGTCTGTATTGATATTAACATAATTAATCAGGTGACAAAATTGAGGAGAGACGGGAGGAGAGCTTTGGGAAGAAACCATTCTCACCCGAGAGTATCATGAGAGTCGGTTTTGAAACTATAAAAGGTGTTGAGTATTTACATCATAATGTACACATATTACATGGAGATATCAAAAGTTGGAACATTTTGGTGACCCATGATCTCAACACGATTAAACTAGGTGACTTTGGAAATTCTTTACCCTTGACAAAATCCTTAAAACTGGATACGTCGAAGGGTGATTTTTCTTATGTTGGAACACGGCCTTGGAATCCTCCTGAGATTATATTTGGTACGTTTGCTTGTTTCATTTATGTGTTAATTCTTCTTACGTTAAGTTTCTGATCTGGTTACACCTCTTTCTGATATGTTTGTGGTGCGCACATTGCTTATTCAGTTGTCATAAGCATATGGGACCCACAGTTTTAATGCCAGTTTCGAACGACGAATTTTTCGAGATGTCTTTCTGTGAGCAAGAATACTCTCGGGAGGTTGTCGATCTTTCTCGAGAGGATACATGAGCATAAATATTTTGGTTTATGCCAGGGATTGAACTCGGGATCTCTGGCATAACAGATTACTGCGCAGTCTATCATGCTACACTCATGTTCTATATTTATATTTGATTTATGGTATTTACTATTGATTTAAAAAAAGATTGTTAATTTTTTTTTACAGAAAATGGACCAGTGACAGGTGCTGCTGATATTTGGTCATATGGCCTTGTCCTTTGGGAAATGTTAACTTTATCATCACCTCACTGTAAAGATTTAAGCGATGAATTTAGTAGCGATGAATCTAGTAACGATGAATCTAGTAGCGATAAATCTGAAGCTAGCATGAACAAAAGTGAGACTTTTAGAAAGAGGGAAAAGTACTCTGAATTTGGTAAATAATAACTTGAAATATTCTTGTTTTTATGTTATTTGAAATAAATTGGTACAAATTAAATTAATAAAACAAAAATTTGATTTTATATAGGTACACGTCCAGCAGTATCTAATATTGATTTGGGCAAAGATTATGAAAGGGTATTGGAAATATTTTTTGCATGTACCACAAATTGTTACCTATTGAGACCCCGTGCAAAAGCACTAGTAAACTACTACAAAAAGTACATAAATATTAACAAAAGATTATTGTAAATTGTAATTATGTAAATTTATTTATACGTTTTTATTCATAATTAATATCAATATTTAAATATTTTAAAATAAACTGCATTCATAAAATTATAAGATTATATTTATAAGATAGTTTTTAAAATGATGCTATAATAAATAAAAGACATAATATCACTATTATACTTATGATAATAGCGATCTTGATTTTTCGCTGTAAGAATAATAAAATTATTAAATGTCATGCTACTAAAGATAACTAAGTATATAAGTGTTTAAAATATTTATACCTTTCTATAACTGTGACTCCTCTGTTCTGACTTCCTGAGTTGAACACATCCACCATCGATATTATCTGTGGTCTTATTTGCAAAGAATTCTATATTATTTATTTGTTCCCCCTATAGAAAAAGATTCTAAATGTGATATTTTCTATGTTGCCCGTTTAGTAATGCTGCATAATTCATAAGATCTAATTTTGTTATTAGCTTACACACTCACCTGTTTTTCGATTAGAAAAGCTATTTCTGTAAACATATCTCTGACTTCCATGAGAGATTTTTCCAATTTTAGAACATCATTATGTCTACTTGTTATATCTGATAATTGTTGCCTAGCTATCTTACTGTCTTCTAAAATCTGCACATAATTAATGAGATATTTGAATGAAAAGGTTTGTAATAAATACTATTGTAATAGTAAATTCATATTTACATTATCGACAAATAAGCTAGTTTGTTGAGCATCCAGCATGTAATCCAATTCCTCGCTTGTAACTTGTCGCCTTACTGTATTGAACAAATAGTTGAATTAATAAATAATATATATATATATATATACACATGCACACACACATATTATAAAGAATTTTTTAATTAGTCTCAATTTAAATTTAATATAACAATACAGTATTAAGTGTATGTATGTATATATGTATGTGTGTGTGTATGTATGATGTATGTATGTATGTATGTATATATTTATATACATATATATATGTATAGTACATATGTCTTGATACAAGAATGCATACATCTTGATTTTTGGTGAATACATACATAGTGAACGTTGCTGTTGCAATAGTAAGAGGCACTTATCATGGTATTTCATTAACGAAGCATTGTAGTCGTCCATAATATCAGAAAACATTTGCAACATCGTTGTATATTGTAACGTTCTAATTCTCGTGTATATACTGTACACAGGTACATCTTGCTCTACAGTCAAATCATCAATGTTAATAATACCTTTTCCCATATCTACAAAAAAATGCGTAAGTAGATATAAGAGAACAAATGTGTTAACGCACAAATCTAAATCGAATATATTGCATGGACAAATGCGTAGATTTAAATGCAATAAATAAATAATCATGACTAGAATTTTATACAGAAACACAAATATTATAATTTTTATTTATAAAACATATTTATAACTATAAAAAAATTACGTTCTGTGCATTAGACCATTTCTTATTCGAATTGAATGGCAATTATATAACTTATTATCATAATTACATATATCAATATTAAAGTCAATTGAATTTTAATATGAACAAATATTATATATAATAGCGTAGTAACTAATATATTTCAGAAGTTAAATCTATTACATGCTACAAGAATATTTCTTACAATGCAAAATTGCAAACGTGCAATCGATGTGTAAGTACAAAATTTGAAGTTTTGTGTGTATTAATGAATTCGATTGAATGCACTCGGTGCGCATTAAAGTCGTAAATTTGTATGTAAATTGATGTAAGATGCTTAATATAATACATGAATATAAAGAGCTTAATATATAATACATAAATATTAAAACAGATGAAATCGTCAATACATTTTATTGTACTTTTAAATAATCAAGCGACGCGGTAGCGTCGCGACGCCAAGTGCATAAAATAAAAATATAACCGTTTGACATGATGACATGATACTTGATGTGTGTATATGTTCATGTCGATGTCAAATTCACGACGCTACCACTAGCTTTATCTCGAGTTTTCACATCTTGAAACTTTAGATTAAAATTACTCAGAATTTAAAAGCA
>NW_017276976.1:139631-161071 GCF_001594065.2 Cyphomyrmex costatus
TGTATACATATGTCTGTTATTTTTATATTTTAATTTATAATGCAAATACTATGTTGAAATAATGTTTTCACTGAATACTGTTTACAATTAATGCGACCCGGGCACGCCAAGTTTTTTCTTCACTATAATCCAGTTGACAATTATAGTCACTTTTGATCTGTCTTATGTGACTGGCGTAATGAAGAATACACTTGGTCAATTATATTTATCTCATATCTGTTTTTGATCAAGAAGTTCAGTATCTTTTATATGCACTTGGCGTATGTTTTTTTTCTTTTTTTAAAAAAAGGTTTTTTATGGGATACTATGTATTTCCTGATTTGAAATATTTTTTTGCTTTTCATTTTTTACGTCATTTTAGGGTCTGCGCACAATAGGAGAAATATTAGGAACAGATATTAAATATAAGAATTTTAATCCTATCAGAACTGTGTACTGTGGAATGTGCGCTTTCTGACAGGTTAAAATTCTTATATTTAATATCTGTTCCTAATATTTCTCCTATTGCTAAGCATTTGCTATGTAATAGTCAGCTACGTTCAGCAGACTCAACAGTTGAGTGAGCGCTCTCTGTTATTAGTGTATTCTTCTAGATTTAAAATTTGATTGGATGATCTAAAAGAATACACTAATAACAGCGAGCGTTCACTCAACAGTTGAGTCTGCTGAATGTAGCCAATGCAATTATTCAAATTTAGGCTAATCTCTGCCAGTATATATTAACTTTAATCTCGAAATAATTTACTCTTTACTTTTTCTAATTTTTGAAATTAGAAGTAGATAAAAAAAACAAAAATTAAAGTTATCTACTTTGTTAGAAATGGACACTATGCAGACGATTGGTCAGATTGGTTATTCAGTTTGCCGCTCGTACATGGACGGTGAGTATTGCTGTTCGCTTGGAACATTCCGTAACGGTGACCGAAATGTTTTATAATAAATTATTCACGAAAGTTATTCTTGCTGGTCATAGAAGCAAGTCTGTAAAGTCATTATCGATACGCTTGCAGAAGATGATAACCTGAAACCCTGCCGATCTGTGCTGCATTATCGTGACGATAAGTTAAGGTTATATTTACGTCTATGGGAGCCGCGATTACGAGGGAACACTATTGATAGCGGCTGTGTTCTGAAATCGGTATAGAACCATGGAGTCGTTTCGCGTATTTCATAATTTTAAGTTGGACATTCTCGACGAGAGTTGGATCAAGTCAGTTTGGGACGCCGAGTTTGTTATTTATGACGAGCCATCCAACGAGTGTCTTGATTACTTGGAGAGCGATGACGTGAGGCGGTTGCTACAGGAGTCCCGCCTCGAGCTGGAGGCATGGCTTGCTGCGAACGAATGCGGCGGGAGCCCCGAATTTTCATGGCAGGCCCTGATGATGTTGAACATCAACGTCCGCGGTTTACTTGCTATGCTAGGTTATATAATGAAGACGGGCCAGCAAGAGACAAACAAGGACTCCATCCAGGCATGTCTGGAAGCCACAAGTTTGTACCTTATGTTCCTCACGATACCTGGCAGCAGTGCGTTCAGAGTTTACCATCCGAATTTATACCAGAGAGCGATAGATACATTGAAAATATCCAAGAGTTTATTCTCCATTAAAAGTAATAAAGAGGAAGACGATGAATTGTCTTTATATTCCAGTTTGTTGCATTCTGAGAAATTAAAACTCACAAGAGGATTAAACAGGATTATTTCTAATCTCATTACAATGTTGAAATCATTTCGCTTTAAAGAAGACGCCGAGTCCTTAGATGTTACAATTCGCATATTGCTAAATATCACAAGATTGGAAATGTACGTCAAGTCTCACTACAATTCAGGAATAACGTCTTTATCTCAGAATGCGTTTGCAGCTCTGCAAGAGCTATGCAATAGCAATCATGGAACAGTAGCTTTAACTATAATGTTAATAGCGCAGTATATGTTGCCTGATTTGTCATTTCATCACGCACAACCAAAATCTATAACTATTGTACATGAAGCAGCTGTATATTTTCTGAAGAATTTATTAACAATTCATGAGCAGGAAACTGTGCAGGGAATTGTCACTTTAATACATCAGTTGATGGTAAACTGTCCAGAAAGATCGGAAGGCCGTCAAAGGCAAGCGGTTGTTATAATAAAATTGTTGAATATATGTAAAGAAGATATAATTCTTGACATTTTTAGAGACATAATATTATTTTCACACAATAATAAGTCATCTTATAGATTATTTGCACAGGAAATTGTAGGAATGCTCTTGACAGAATCGTTTCTAACGAACGATAACTTAAACAAAAATATCAAGATGAAAATAAGAAGGATTTTGATAGCTATTGTATTGTCTCGCTGTATGGATCGGTCTGCTTTAGTGAGAGGAAGAGCTATGGCCACGCTTGCTTTGTTCTCTGATTGCAACAACGAAGCTGACAGGGTTGTTCTTCAAAGTATATTCAAAGTTTCAGTCTCAAATAAAACGTTTCCCATGCTTGAAGATCTAGAAGAAGCGTTGTTGAAGGATGTTGATCTGTTACCAGGATCAGCTGCTTTAATTGCAATGTTGTTGGATAGAATCAATGACGAGCGTGCACTAGTGCGACGGAATGCTTTGAAGATCTCGAGAAACCTCGCCATCATGTTCCCATCGCTAGTAAGTAAAATGTTGCAGGTAATAAGCGATCGTTGCAGAGATTCCACCTTAACTGTGCGCCAATTTGCCGTGCACATTTTATCCGAAATTTTGCAGGAGTTCCCTCACAATTCAAGTCTTCTCGACGAATGGATACAGGCTGTTGTACCGCAAATATTCGACATTGAGGCAAGAGTACAAGGGAAGGTGCTGGAGTGTCTGGAAGACGTGTTGATAAATAGAATAACGAACGCCACTAACTATATTCCGAATGCTGCGAATAGCTTACCATGGAGGATTCTGAATAGGTTGAGTAATCTGAGAATGAGGAAACATCTGTCGAAAGCTTGCAGCTTGTGGGTGAAGAACGGTGTTATTAGCGAGTCTATGATATCGAATTTGCAATCGCACGTTGGTACAGATAATACTATAGGCGCGTGGATTCTGTTGGCCGCTTTATCCGAGAATATGAAGATTCCGAATATACGTAAATATATCACGGATTATAAGGAAATTATTCGAAAGAACGATTTCCACGCGAGTTTAGTTTTACACGTTTTGAGACACGCTTGGTCTGTCTTGGATCACGATTGTCTCGAAGATCTCTATCAGCATCTTCACAAATCTATTTGCCAATTTGAAATCAATTTTAACTTAATCAGCATCTGTCTAGATATTTTGAATAGTATTTTACGATATTTACATGCCGACCAGAGCAGCCATGCGATAGAATCGGATATGGTGAAACTGATGAAATTGTCGGAGACAGAGATTCAAGATTTGTTGAGGGAGAACAGAAATTGTACGCAAGACACAGTGAAAATCAGAGCTGTATTTACGCTGGGCCATGCATCGCTTTTCTGCACCAACAAAATTTCATCGTCAACTTTACGAATTTTTGAAAGATTACTGTTGCAGTGGGAATCACTACCAGATACGGTGAAAGAAATGAAGGATCTTCAGGCGTCCGCGGTGATCCTTCTCTGTCAGCAAGCGCTGAGAGATTGTAAAGTCGCGAGGGAAGTCACACCGATACTTGGTAACGTAATGCGTCAGGGAACGAATTCGAATTCGTTGATAAAAACGTCGGTCAAGATAAACGCTGCGAAAGCGCTGGCCGATATCTGCGTGAGATTTACTGCTCTTGTGGAGCCATACCTTCCGGATTTATGCATCAGCATGAAGGATCCGAATCCAGCCGTACGAGAAGCCATAGTGGTGATATTTATTCAGTTATTGTTGGAAGATTTTATAAAACTGAAGGGACCATTTTTTTTTCATATATTAACGATGCTGTCGGACACAAACAGCATGATACGTGAGCTAACTACCTTTCTAGTGGAAGAGAGACTTTTGATGAAGAACAAGACTTTGATTTCTCAACAGTTTCTGGATAGCATATATCATTACAACAATTACCACTCCCGAAACGCGTATACCGGCCATAGAATGCTCGATCAGGAGATGAAGCTTCTAACTCTGCCTGGAAGAGCGAATGAAAAGAAACGTAATGTCATTTACGAATTTATGTTGGAGCATCTGGACATGTCCGCGAAGTTTGAACTTGTTACGAAACTGACCAAGCATATATTTCGTGAGGTATGCGATGGGAATTCTATCGACGTTACGATCGAGGAGGGTGCATGCGTCTTGAAAGATGCATTGTTCATACTCAACAATAATCGTTTGCAACTATCTTCTGGTGAAAGACACAGAGATGATACGGAGCTTGATGAAACAAGTTCGACTCCCTCAAGTACACCTAACAACGCTTCGAATGTCATTATAACGGGATTGAAAAAACATAACTTAGATAATTTATTACCTACAATAATTATGCTTAAAAAGAAATTAGTTGCATTAAAGTTTCCCTTGAAAGAAGATGTAGACAAATTGTTATTCAAAATTTACTCGGAATATGACAAAGAGCAGCTAGTCAATTTATTAGATGAATATCCTGAATTAGAAAAAGAAATGGATTCTTATCAACGGTATGTGTAAAAGTTTAAAAATGATTCTACATTACTTTATTTTAACATATAATAAAATCATAAAATTCTTGTATATTGTGATTTTATACAAAAAAGATAAAAATTAACTTCGATTTAAAGACTTAACGATTATGAAAGATAGGTATTAAAGTTTGTACATCTTTTTAGATAAATTATTTCTATTAATTTGACTCTTTTTGCATTACACAATTGGTCATTTTTATATTAAGAGTCCTTGTATTAAAATATTATTTTTGTACATCTTTGTTGAAACGTTTTTTCTTATAATTTATCTCATCAGAAATATATACTATGTAAATATATGTGATGTAATGTTTCAGGAGACTGAAGGATAAAATAAATTCAGAAAATAACGGTGAAAGCAGTTCGTCGGCCAATATAGGTAACAATGATTCGCTAATAGGTACATGTAAGCGAGCAACACCCCGAGTCTTACTCCATCGTATTTCACCCTCGTTACTCACATCATCTTATGACAAGTTAATTGCAAGTCCGGTGCACCTGGAAAGATTGTTGCTACAAACACCACCTCCAGAGCCGAGCTTTATTACCAGCACGCCTACATTGACGCAGAATTTAAATTCTAGCGATTTTCTCACTTCAAGAAAAAGATCAAACGAGCAAGAAATATCACCAGATATTTCTCGTAAAAATCTAAAGGTCAGTGATTAATGAACTAATCGATGTTTAATGCCAATTTTGATCTCACTTTTAAACATCACGTTTACGGAATGTACAAATCTACCTACCTCGTAACTTTCGCTGCACGTGAATAGCCGTCTGTGAAATCGTACACGTGCGAGTATCTAATTCTTTTTGCAAGTCTACAAATAGATATATGTATATATTTATATATATGTATGAATTGTAAATTTTTCGTACGACTTTTGGATACTGCCACTTACCCTTATTTGTGTGCGATAGGACATTGTTATGCAAGTTCTTCACGATAGAAACATTTTCAACTATAAGGTGAATCAGACCGCGTATTTCCTCGGCCTAAATTAATACACTGTGTCTCAATCATTTTGATTATGAGAATATGTAATGGTTTCATGATAACTTGATACATTCATACGTACTTCATCAAGTAACTCTTTGAGCTTTTTATTTTGAGCTATTTGGAGGTGTACGTCTTGCAAGAATCCTCTGCCAAAAGTACTGCTGTTGCTTCGGCTCTGGAGAAGTTAAGTATGTGGTAATTTCGAGACTGTTTATTTCAGAATTGACATAGAGACTGGTGTTTCATTTTAAAGACTATAATATTATGTTTCTGTTAATGTTGTTAATGCTTTAAATACTTTAAACTCTGTTATAAAAAAAAACACGTAAAACATTAAAAAGATCGATTAAGTACGTTAAAATGTTTAAGACATGTTTAAAACATGTTTTTTACCAATCCTGATTTATTTGCGTGAACATATTTTCAGTAAAAAAGTATATTATATAATATATATTTAAAAAATATAAATATTTATAATTAGATATTAATTATATGTATATGTCGCAGCCTTTTTGCGAAATCAGCCCTTTCGGAAAAAGGCTATCCTTCTGTATTGTATTCTTTAATCATAAGCGAAAGTAACGATAAGTTGATTCGAAAGTGAACATTTTTTTTTATTAAAACTTTTCTTTACGCGTACGATTCATGCACCAACATATCGTTCGAGATTATATACTTATTAATTAATGGTTAAAGTCCTTTCTTTTTCGATACATTTCTAATAACTACAGAAAAAATAAAAATACTAACAGCACGCAGGTCAGCCATACGATCGCGGACCATGATGAATATTTCTTTAGAATCGGCATATAACTGATAATTCTGTGAGTGGAATAAATACAGTATGCTTCGTTATCTCTCTTATCAGTGCACTATGAATATCGGGTAAAATCCGTTTTGCCGTTTCGTACCTCGCAGTCGATACATTGTCAACGGAGAAGCACTCTAACTCGAGTGTTTCTTCGACTGAAATGCGTGACACGCTTCTAATGTGCACATAGGTTGAAGATACTTTGCATCTGAAATGAAATAGGAAATGGGCACTTAGCAGCTGTGCGTCAGAAGGCCGTTGCAATTATACGTTTCTTTATTAATTTATTAATTCAAAGCAATCTATTATGTGTTAAAAGATGTCATTTATTTGTAAAATTGTAATATTAAAGACGAAATAATTACATTTTCAACAGCAATTTCTATCAATCAACATCAATCATTAATCTTTTCTGTGTAGAAATCTTTTCAGTTTTTTTTGATATTTAAATTAAATTTAAAAAATAGAACTTGATAGAAAATCATCTTTGAGATACCAACTTAATATTAAAAGTAAATTTAGATTAGTTTACAATGAATACTGCCAGTTTGTTTTTCTTATATAAAAATATATATTTATAAATTTATTCACAAGGCACATAAATAGTGTGCCCTTAAATAAATGAAAATGTAAAACTCACTTAATACGTGTTGATAAGTAATTATCTAGAAATTTTCTATATATTTCTTCCATATTTTGACTATATTTAATATTTAAAAAGAGTAGGAAGGAAAATAAAGAAAAAAATTTGTTTAATATTGGTGGAGTTAAATCAAATTGTTTTATTATAGTAAAATGTTTTAATTATTTTTAATTATTAATTGAAAATTAGTAAATTTAAAGTAAATTTTGTAGATAAAACTGTATACGAATTATTTTATTGTCACTTACATTGCAATAAATTTAGTATTATAAGAATATGAAAGAAAGAGCTCATCAAATAGAATTTAATAAAAATAGAAACAAAAAATGCGTATTTATAATAAATATAGTTTTTCATTTATTTTCAAACAATTTTAATTTATAGCATTTTGAACACTATATGAACTATTCTGTGATATTTTGCAAACCAAACCTGGCTAATTTCATTGTACAGTAGAACCTCTTTATAGTCCACCTCTTTATATCACGACCTCCGTATAAGCACACGTTTGTAATCCACGTGACGCGTCTCCATGACAATTGTTTGCGCAGTTGTCTGCTTAGACGCACTCAGGTTCGTCTTCGTATTTTTAGTGCTCGATTGTAACCTTTGGGAATAGCCTACTATTTATATATTAATTATTTTGCGTAATTGTTAATTGCTTAATTACTTTTAAGTGTAAACATGAATTAAAAGAGGAAGTGTATAATAATAAGCAACAAGCAACAGATAATTGAGGAGATTGCTTCTGGATCAAAAATTAAAGATGTAGCAAGAAAATATGGTATCTCATCAAGTTGTGTGTCAAAAGCTTTCTTATTAAAGTAAGAAATCTTTTGTTAGTCACATTTCAACAAAATAAATAATCGATATTCGCAAATTCTCGCAAGTGCTTTAATACGCGTGTATCTCTTTATATAGAATCTCGATTGAATAACTCTTGCAGGCGTATAAGGTAGGCTTCCAGTACAATGCCTTACTGATGAGTCCAGTAGTGGAAGCTGGGACGAAACGCCATAATTAAGTAATATTCTTCGCAATATATTAAAATTAATTCTTTCGTTTACTAATGATGGTCAGATTAAAGGCCGAATCGTTTATCAATAATAAAAATTTTATTTTAATATTCTACGAAATACATTATATTTTCGCTATAAATCCATCCAGTGTCGTGGTATATGCTTTTTTTTAATTCCTTTGTTAAAATAAATAGTTATCAAAATATGTGCTTAAGAAGGCTACTTACGGTCCTACTTTTGAAGCGGAGCTACGATAATCTCTTTATTGTCGCATTTGATCCCGTGTGACGCTCGGGTGCGTTCTGTTTTTACATGGTGCGCATAATGCATTGTTTATCCTTATTGTTCACCAAATGTTAAACGAGGACAATGGATACATTATGCGCGATACGGGACGCACCTTATAAAGAGGTCCTACTGTATGTGTATGTGTAAAAATTAGATATATAAGAAAAAAAATTAATAAGAAACATTAAACAGGAGTACAAATAGTATTAATTCAGCAATAGTTGTATAACATTATATACGCGCATATAATATAATACATGAAGGAACAATAATCAAAGTTGTTTCAATGTAACGAAGTATATTTATAACATGTAATTTTATACATTAGAAGTCACCTGCTTTCTTTACAGAAAACTATTATTCTTTTTGCACTTTTTCGTTAACAATAACGATAACTACATCTAATGAACTGTGCTGTTTGTTAGGAAGACAGGAATACTTATTACTTTTCTATAGAGCTAAAATTGTTACAAAATATTTAAATATCATTTTAAAGTAAAATGTTTAAGTATCACACTGTATTTTAACTTCGATAGAAATTAATTTTTTAATAGGTGAGTGATAATATAAATGATATTTTATGCGTTCAATTATTGTAATTTTTAAAAGAAAATTACCTGGTGTGCGCGCGTCGATGTTATATATAAATATATATATATAAAATATATATATGTATATATTTAAAAAATAAAATATAATTTCTAAACAAATATGACTTTATCGCCCTTATTCATCTCTCTACACAGTAGAATAGATAAAAGATCTGGAATTTATATTTACACAATACGAAAATATTTATCTCAAGGCAAATCAGTCAGTCTTATAAATTCGTTAATTTCAATAAATCAATTGATGTTTTTCCCTTTAATTATATTATAATCAATATAATTATTTTGTAGACAGACTGTTGATATATGAAATTTTCATTGTATGCAATTGCATAAGATTACTGCTAACAGATGAAGTTTATAAAATCTATCAGCGAATTTTCGATTGGACGTACTAGTTACCTAGTACATATTAAAGTCATCATATATTGATTTAATTTGAGTGTATAAAACTAAAAGATAAATATATTTTGTAATTTTGTAAAATGCATACTCTTTACCTAACAGCATGATAAAGTGTATTGAATAATCTTATGGTTTAACCGGTTTCTGTGTTTATAATAAACATGTATCTTTATGTCAATTTGTGTACGACGACTTTAATGTGCATCAATGCGCGCTGAATGCATCCAATTGAATTCGCTATAGGTTTGTGTTACGTACTGTGGGATATATCAGAATAAAGTAGATTATTTTTCGATATTTATAACATTTTAGTATCATTTTGTACGTTTGGCAATAGAAAACTGTATTAAAATATTTTTACCGAAATTTACAATAGAACGAAATGGTATGATTATGTATATCTGTTTGTTTCAATCGTGCTTTTTTATTACTATTTTCAGTATTTAAAAGGAAACAGGCTTTAGAGTGAAAAAAAACGATGCGAACAAACAGATCTTAATCACTTTCATAAAGACGGATTTCTGCTCATAATCTTTCTTCATATAATCGACTTTTTTATTCTGGTTAACGTATTCGCTGTCATTACTGCATGAAATTAAATTCTCTTCATTGTCACATCTTTCGCTTAGTGTGATCATCATTAATATCACTTACAGTACAAAGTAACACACGAAAAAGAATAGCTCTATTTTGTTATAAGGTTTCATCAGTACTAAGAAGATATACATATATTATGTTTCGCATTCTTAAAAAAAACATAACATTCTTTAATAACATATACAATAAAGTAATAAAAAACTTCACATATTATATAACATTCTTTTATCAATAATAAAACTATCGACTTTAAAAACAGGCTACTCTTTTTCACATTCTATTTGTGCCTTACATCTTGCTTCAAAATACTGCGATCGTCGAGTCGAGCTCGTCGAATATCGAGATTTTCGACATGATAATATCAAGATAAAGGAAGTATCGCTAACAGGATGCGGTTCGCACTCTTACTTTATCCCTCAGGTAATTGGCGACTTGCGTCTGTGAGTGTCGGACGGCCAGTTGAAGCGGCGTGATGCCCTCCTGATTTACGAGCAAAGGATCAGCCCCCGCTCCCACGAGCTGCCTCGCAACCGTCATGTGTCCCGTCAAGGCTGCCGCATGTAAAGCACTTTCGCCGTTCTGGAAACGTAAAGAAACCTAACAGTTATTGCGCACAACAGAAACTATACACGTAAAATTTCATTAATTATAGATTAAAATTAACATAAAACTAAATTGAAATAAAATAAAATAGTAATATATTTGTAACTCCATATCAATAAGTCTACGACAAATAAAATGCCTATGTGAGCCTCCGTAAATATGTTGATATGTTTAAATTATATCTGGAGACACGGTAGTGTCTCGGTGCTAAGACATGGCGTGATATTCACAATGCGATAAATACAATTCGTAATTAATTGGGATTTACTTATCAAACGAAGTTAAAGTAAACGCAAATTAATATCTCTTATTGCGAAAGTCAAATACAATGGCTTTATTCTACTAATAATTTATACTAGACTTCCGCACTGGAGAGGACCAAATCCAGAATCAAATATTTGCGTTCGTTTTATCTTCATTTGATAAGTAAAACTTAATTGATTGCAAATTATATTCATCGCGCGGTATAAATATACCTATAACTAAAAATCCGCGGAAACTTACATAGGAATTTTATTGATATAATTAAATTTAAAGTACACGAATCTTTTTAGATCGTTTAAAAAACACTCATCGATTTTTCTCTAACCCTTACCGGGAGAATACCAAGTGAAGGACGGTACTTGAGCAACTCGCCGATCACGGCAGTGTGACCCTTGTGGGCGGCTTTGAAAAGCGGGGTTGCGCCGTCCTGTGAAAGAAAATTGTTTGCGATGACAAGCTGTATATGCATGGCACAATAGCGAGAGCTCACTTTCGGCGATTATACGGCACGCGATCTACGTGAGACTTACGTGTCTCGTGGCGTCGACCTTCGCGCCGGCTCTCAACAGCCTCCTAACGACGTGATCGTGTCCCATTTGCGATGCGATCCATAGCGGTGTAGCACCGTCCGTTCTTACCGCATCTGTCTTCGCTCCGTGCTCCAGGAGGACTTCCAAAATACGAAGGTGGCCGTTTTGGGCAGCGATGAACAATGCCGTGGCACCGTCCTAGGAATCATTTTTTAACTTTTTCTCACACTAATATATATATATATATATATATACACACACACACATACACACGCATTGTTATTAAATACTATACATTGAGCAACGTCTCTTCCGACTAAAGCGTGTTGATCATTTTGGTAGTAACTTAATCTTCATAAATTGAAGATTTTCAATTTATGTTTAATGAAAGAATTAAATTAAGAAATCTTTATTATTCTCAAAAAGTCGATTTCTCGTAAGGTAAATATCCCAATATAACGGACACATATGTATAGGATCAATGCCCAAATACTTACACAAAATCTATTATTATTAATTTCAAATACTTTTTTTTTATTGTAATATATAATTAAACTGTATTTACAATTATGATATTATATTTAAAAAAATATTAGAGATTAATATAAACAAAGTTTTGTGTAAATGTCGGACATCGATACATGTCTGATTACTAGAACATTTATCTCATTCAAACTTAATCAGATATATTAAGGGTATATATCAGTAATATTCGTAATATTTTTATATTTAACTTAAGTAGTACCCTAAGTTATGAAATTAATTATAGAACAGAGTATTAACTTCTTTGGACATTATCTTAAGACGCTCTTGAAATAAGAACAAATTATGAATAGTGAGAATTATTAATTACCGGCGAACCTGTTGGTGTCGGCATTTTAAACGCATTTTTTTTTACCTTCATATGAGCGTTCGGACAGGCGCCTCTCTCTATTAAGCCCTCTACCACGTCCAGATGACCGTACTGACATGCGACGAAGAGCGGCGTGCCGCCGTCCTGAAATTCACGTGGGACACATTAGCGTTAAAGAGCAGCCAGATCGAGTTACACACACGCGTTAAGGTCTCCTCCACCTCTCTACTTACTATGCTGCACGAATCCACGATCGCGCCGTGTTCCAAAAGCAGACCCGCGATGTCCATGTATCCGCCCTGAGCGGCGAAGAACAAAGCTGTTGTCCCGGTCTGTGAATACAAGATAAATGCAAACATTATCATATGTGTACGATTATTACATACCGCCTTGTGGACGACTGTGCAATATATGTATCATATATGCAGCTGATCCACTTATTTCAAGAATCTTAAATATTTTTTGAAATAAATTGTCTTTAAAAAATAATAAAACTAGATACGTTTATATAGATTTTTGCAGAGTTCACATAATTGTTACCAGTAAAATAGATAGTTTTTTCTACAATGATTCTTTTTACAGCTTTATTTATTTGTTATAGCTTTATATTCTCAAAGAATATAAACGTTCTGATCCAAGTAGCAAACTAATGTTATTTGACATCAAAATGACAATAAATAACATCAGAGCTGAAAGCTTAAACTCAAAATTATATAAATTCACAAGAAATAGTATTAGATATGTGAAGAACCGCTTTGATCGAATATAACATTTTTCATTTATATATGTTAAATAGCATTACCTTAATATCTGAGAAATATTCTTTCACTTTCGAAAATCAAGACGCTCAAGATAAGCGGATCAACCCGAACCTCTGCAAAGTTTAAAGTGAAATATCACGGAAAACTCTTCGCGATATGTAAAATGTAACAGTTTCTATACAGGACGCAGAAGATAAGCACTGTGGGAAAGCAGAGAATAGATGATGTATGTTTTATCTCCGAGAAAAGGAAACTCAACTTCTACATCTACCTGCATAAATAATTTAAATATAAATGGCTGCATTATTTAAAAAACAAATTCCGATGAAATAGAAGATGTATGACATTAGAAATAAAATTTTTAAAAATGATTAATAAATTTTTTCTCTTCTAATAAAAAGAACAAAGCGATTTTTTTCGGGTTATTTTTTCGCACGTCTTGAAAGATATTTATGTGCATGTAATATCCTATAATTTCGTCGTAATTTCATCACGAAAGATACATCGCGCGGTTCAACGGCACGTGTGTTAGAATTACACAGAAAATTTGACGTGACGTCAGCTGCCACTTAGCGATATGCAAATGTCACGTATCTCCCGCGACCCACCTATAATTTATATCTACGATAAATCGACATAACATGCGGACGTATATAGTCGGCAATTGCGTCGACTGCGTCATTAATAATAATATCGAATTGCGTTTTATTGGCCGATGTGAAAGAGAAATGTCGATTTCCTTCGGAGTGCGAGAGACATTTGGATACATACTTCTCTCTACGGTTCACTTAGAAGTACGCCCAACTTTCTTCCATCGCTTGCACCTGTATACGTATATATATCTCTCTCTATATAACACGAGGAGCTACGATATGTCATGCTTAACGGTAAACTTTAGCGGCGAGAACCGGTCGCGCGGAGCGGCCTTGATATTTCGAGCAAATGTCAAATCGAATCTCTTCTGGCGAAAGAGAGAAATGAGAAATTATTACGAGGCACGTGATTTAGGAATTTTCCTATACTTATTTTTCCTATCCAGCACAAATATTGTCAAAACATAAATAGAAAAATATCACAATTAATCTGTTGCTAATTTATTCTTTTATATTATCTACATTTATTAATTTATATAAAAATCAACTAAAGATTCTATAATTTTTTTCATATAATCAACCGGTTATTTTAAATCCAGTTGTTGTAAAAGATTATTTTATTGGTGTTGTTTAGAATATTATTAATAAAGCCATCGTTAGTACTAAACTTGGCAGCCGCAATTTATCGATTTCTGACGACATAGCATGTTTTACAATACAACGTACGTGTCCTTCACCTGATTAAGATAATATCTCGCATTAAACCGTAACTATCCACGATCCGGAACATGTGTCGTGCTTGAATCGCATAAATTTTCGAAACTTTCGTCGATCGCAGTTTCTGGCGGTTAGTTACGAGATACGGCTTTTTAGGCTGCGATGAGACAATTAGAATTCAGCGTTACGCTTTCACGAGATAAGATAAATTTTCCTGGACTGTCGAGCGATTTTAATCGTTTCCTAATGGACGCGGGGAAGAGTCGTAAAAAGTAAAAGGCTCGTTAGAACGAAACATTAGTAAATTGCTGAACTCGCGTGGTGCTCTTTGAAGTAGATGCAGCGACGCTCGACACTTCTTAGAAGCGACCTGTGAAAGAAAATTGAAGCATTCTCTTTCTGGCGTATACAACGTAAATACTTAAGAGAGTGCAGAATTTTTTAACGTACATTTACCATAATACTGCAAATTATACTTTCAAATTCCTCGTCGCGTGGAACATAAGATCTCTCTCTCTCTCTCTCTCTCTCTCTCTCTTTCTTAGAGATCTCTTTGTAAGTCTTTTCAAGAATGACACGCCTAAAGAATTGTAATGAGACAAGACTCCAATACTATCCAAATCTTTAGAAAGAAGAATGGTACAAACTGCGCGCAATGGACAGTTCGTTTTCATTTTCGATATTTCACTTTATCATAAATTTATTTCCTGATTCAATTTCTAATTATAAATATGACTTCTCAATCGCGTGAATTATTTTAAAACTTTCTTTTATACACAAAGCAAATTTGTGTATGCAAAATAAATTTGTCTGTCAAAATGTAAATCAATTCATTTCTGTGGTTACTTTCGTCCTTAAAGCATGCACTTAGTAAAAATTATTAAGTCAAATTAATTCATAAATAATAAATTAAATTTGAATCATGTTTAATAATTCTCTTGAGTTAAATTGTTTAATTTCATTGTTTTAGTTAAATTAACGATATAATAAGTAAGAGTAGCAGTGCCGACTTAAAAAAATGATTAAAAGATAAACTATACTCGGTTATAATTTGATATTATTTAACAGTGTGGTATCGCTAAGCGAGCGACTCACTGGATCCGATACAAGTAAAATGCACTTTCACTGCCATAAAAGCTCCCAGTCGAGGGAGCGGCGAACTCGTAGCTTTATTCATTATATATCCTGCCGTTCCACACCCTGACGCGATCATATCTTCGAAAGATATAACGCAAATTAATCCTTCGATATTACTTCCGGGGAAAAGAGACGACGGGAAAGACCGGAAACACTTTACGCTTCCGTTTTCGATCGCTCTGCTTCCTCTCTCTCTTTCTTTCTCTTTTAATTCCGCTAACACGTGGCAAATCTTATTCTTTTTTTTTTTTTTGCAGCATATCTCTGCTGTGGAAACGGGCTCCCGCCGATGCACACGCCACGGAGTTACGTGTGCCGTGATGCGTGGCGAACGAAGCGGGGACATAATACCTATCCATTACCGAACCGCAGAAATTCTATAACGTAACGATCAACCTGTCACGTATGGCCCGCATTGCTGCCGATCCTTTCGCTTCGCTCTCGGTGCGATCAGGCATATAAGGAAACTCGTAGAAATCCGGTCTGTGTTCAAGATAAAAAATGCCCGACGCGTATTCACCAGACACCATGGTGTAAGAAAAACTATCAAGGAAGTAATCTGAGCAGACGTCAAAACTAGATCTAAATAGAGATATTTTTTCAGGAAAAATTTTTGCTTATTTCATTAGACATGAGAAATTCTTTTGAGTGTTGCAAATGACTATCTCAAATACAATTTATAAATTAAGAACAAAATTTTTGATACTTGTGATTATAATTACACAAATCATATCACATCAAATTAAAAATCATAAATACCAAAAACTTATATGTATATCAATAATATAAAAAACTCAGTACGTATACGAAACTATTAATCATGATGGAAAAAGTGCAAAGAAATGAGTGTTATAAGCAAATTTTGTTATCTCTTTTTGTCTTCCTAATCGTAAAATTTACGTTTTCGTGAGAATTTCATACGAATGAATAACTTAAACGAAATATCGATAAAAATTGGATATTTTAATATCGATCGAAAGAGAGATAGAAAGGTTAATTGAAGATCTGATCGCAATCCACAGATGTCTGGATCAGTCACGTGCACATAGCGGTACCACACTTACGGATGCAAATCCCGCCGATTGAACATCGGTCTCAAGTAGGGCAACAAAAGGTCAGTTATTTTTGTTTGGCAAGCGCGCGGTGTTGATTTTAAATTGACCGAAAAAACGGTCGAATAATAATTAGCAACGATAATTAAGCGCGCGTGTTATAATACTTCCGTGTAGGTATGTGTTGCATTAAATAAGGGATCGATTAGCGTTGAATTAACTTAATTGAGGTGTGATACAATCGCTTCAATTAAGTCTAATATTCATTCTTTAACGAGAATGTCGTAGCTATACAAGATCTAATTTATCGGAAATTGAGTCGAGATGACCCGACAGGTATAACGTGTCATTCACCCTCGTCGGCGTTGTCCATTTTTAGACGATCGATAATCGCGGGTAGAATTTTTAGATGATACATGTGCACTATATATTGAGAGAAAAATCTTATCTTTTAAATTCTTATATTCCCGCGTTCAAGATTTATAAGTTATATCTCATTCATGAAAATCAAGATAATATCGGAGTTTATGAAAAAATGATATATCTGTGTTAATGAGTTAAAGAGAAGATAATAATTAACTATTATACTTATTAAAGAAACAATTAATCTCAGAACGTTGCAAGCCAATTTTATAGAATAAAATGTTATATTTAAACAATTCATGGAAATTTACCATACATAAATATCGATGTATACGATTCCGTAACATCTATATATAATATTTTTAAAAATAAACTATTACTTTTCAGCGATTTTTTTCGAAGAACCTAAACAGTTTGTTGGAAAATAGTACGACTTAATATTGAATTGATAGCGATGCTTTTTTGATAAATTCTACTATCTATTTATAAATAGACAAGAAAATTATAAAGACACACTTTCTTTCAGTAAAAACAAATAAAAAATATTATCTTTGTATATCCTTACACTTTCTAACATTTCTGTAAACGAACATTTCGCTGCCATGCCGCACGCGCGATTTTCTTACGTATCTATGATGATACCCACGATAGTATGAATAACACGTTTAAATAGATTGTAGACACACAGTGTCAGCGATAATTCCTGAACTTCCACGTTCCGTCATTGCGTGTTTTGCACAGGCACTCCGCTATTAAGAGGCACATTAGAATCACGCGAACTCGCACGCACGAACGTTATGGCACAAGCTCACGGTATGCCGGGGCAACCTTGAATATTGTACCTGTCTTCCTCGTTTTTCTCTCGTGCAATTCGTTTCTCACCTCGTGATATTTATTCAAGTCGTTAAATGTTCTATTAGGTCACCATTCTAAAATCAATGCGGCGCTAGAATGCCATCGCCATGCCGGCTTATCTAGATTTAAGGAGAAATATACACGAGTTTTCCTCCTTAAAATTATCGCTTTACGCCATAATTACGGTTGCTCGAGGATTTATTAGTCGATTGCTATACACGTACCGATAAATTGATATGGAAAGCGAAATGAGAGATACAATTATCTCCATAAGTAGCGGTCTCGTGATCTTGAGGTATTAATTTAAAGAGGATCGCATTTTCCAGTCCATGAAAATGATCCTGGATCCGCCGATTGCGTAAGAAGACGAGCGCGTTTAACGGGTTCTTTATGAAGGTTTGCGTAATCTTGTGCCGAACGTGACGCCATCATCATTTACGCTCAATCTTGGAGGTAGAGCACTGTATGATCAGCTCGATTATTGTGGAACGTTACACATTCCTATTTCCGAGCACATTTACTCATCGTGTCATATTCTTTCTCTCTTTTTCTCTCATGTTTCTAATAGTGATCAATTGGTCAGAAAATTGGCAATTATTTCGAACATATTTTGCCAATCAACATTTTTAAAAAATTTATTTGTTCAATTTTTTATCACATGAGAAGTAAGATTAAGAGAATCGAAATTGTGGCTTCTAAAATAAATTCATATTCACATTTTTACATTTTTCAGTTTTATAAACTGCATGCCAATTCGTATTTAAGACGTCACAAACTGAAAGTTCAAATATTAATATTTTAAATTAGATTGATTGTGTCAATTTAATAATGATGTTAATAAGTATCTTGAAAGATATTAATAATTTTTAAAACAAATAAGTATTAAAATCAATTTCATGATTTTTACTCTCTTCAAATTTTATTTTTCGAGATATATATAACTGCACATCAGTTCATCCAACTCTGGTAATCTTGTCATCAATTTGCATACAATGCTGCAATTCTAGATGACACAAGACACCGAGGAAGAAAGAGGGAAGCGTGGACATGATGATAAATCCTCTTGAGGCACTTAAAAAAGGGATGCTCGACAGCTTCCTGGTACACCGCGTGACATGCCATGCGATGGGCTTTTTAAGTCTCGCTGAGACGCCGCGTTTTAAAAGTGATAAACGCGTTGCAAGACGATGCTCCAGGAAGTTTCAAAAATTCTATCTTGAGATGTACATATTATACTCGGAACGAAGTATTTAGAGATAGGATTCTTTATAAGATCGTCAAGTCAAAATCGTTTTCTAATATATTTTCGATAAATGTGAAAAAATTCATTTTTCTTTAAGATATTTAATATATACTTTTTAAATATAAATAACAAAAAGGATTAAAAACGGAGCCTTTTATAAATCAAAATTTTAGAAATATAATAGGTAAGAATCTCATTTGATTATCAAGTTCTACATTAAAAAATTATTTAAAACTTGCGGTTATTAGAATGTATAAAATATTTAAGAAATCATGGAAAATAATGATGCAATCTTCGTTGCGAGAAAATTATTTCATGATTGATCTTGATTGAGAAGGAAAATTTCTTGAAACTATTATTACAAAGTAACTATTATGATACGTTTCTCTATTACATCCTTTAATCGAACATAATTAAATAATTGAGATCTGTTTTACACGGCGGCGATTAAATCGGAATCGGCAGATAGTCTCGTAACTGCAATACACGATGCAGGTTTTAATACAGTTATTAATGTTAATGTCTATATAAGAATAAATAAAATAACGTACAATTCTGAAGGCACGTATAATAATACATTTATCTACCTTCTTTCTGAGAATTAAATGTAAGAAACGTGATAATGTACGTACAGAAAAAAAAATAAAACGATGATTATATACATATAGTTAATGTATTATTCATACTTCGTTACTGTTACGATCGTGGTTACGATTTGTAACGATTAAAAAGAGTACTGAGTTACACGCTACATTACTCGATGATCCTCGACGACATTTTCGTAGATAATGATAAGTTCGCGTACACAAAGTATTAGCGAAATCGGTTGCACTCAATGCGCACTAGTACGCATCAAAACCATCGTACAGAAATTGATGTAAAAACATTTTTAATATAAATATATAAACGAACAGGACCGTTTTGCTAAAGTATTTAAAAAATTAGCTAGATACAAATCTGAAAATAATTTGCTCTAAACTGAAAACAAAATGCTCTAACTGAACTAGAATATTGAAATTTTTTGCAGCATTGCTCATGCTTGAGATTGCTACATCATTTAGGCTAATTCTGCAATGTGCTTTTTGTTTCCTGTTTCTTGCTGTTTGCCTTCTTGGTCAAAAAGGCAAGAGACAAACAGCAGGAAACAGGAAACAAAAAGCACATTGTACAATTTAGCCTTAGGTATATTATAGGTAATCCAACAAAATTATTTTCAGATTTGTATCTATTTCAATTTTTAGATATTTCACCAAAAATACTTTGTTCTTTCTGTACAGAAAGAGGATAAATCACGAAATATTTAATATACTTTATTACTTTATTAGATAAAAAATATGTATTTTATAATTTAAATTTAAAATATCCGGATTTAACTTTTTTCTTCAAGTTAAATCAATATCCAACGAATTTAATATGCACCAGTGAGCACTAGTGCATTCAGTCGAATTTGCTTTTTATAAAAAAATTCTCAAAATATCGATTATCTCATCGGTGATCACTTTACACGAGCTTGTTGTAAGAGATAAACTGTACGACACAGATAAAAATCGTCTGATAACTGGGTATGTTAAGTTAACACCCCAACTATAGTACTCAGGATTTCTGATTAGAGTTCCCACTTCCTTTTGACGAGACGAAGAGTTCCCTATAGTTAATAACAAGAGTTCCGCTCAATAAACATTTTTTTTAAATTTTTTAAAAATGGGGTGCTAACTTTTTATCGAATTTCGAGGTGGAATAGTTCTGAGCGGCTTAATAGCTTCAATTTGCGATTGTCTAGAGTTCCTGATATGTAAAAAAAATTTTCGAATATTAAAAAAAAAATTAAAAATTTTTGAAAAATTAATTTTTAGATACAATAGTTCTGATGATAATTTCTGCTTCTTTTTGACGATACGAAGAGTTCTCTATGATTTTTAATGACATATGCGCTTAATAATCATTTTTTAATATTTTTTAAAAATGGGGTGCTAACTTTTTACGAAATTCAAGGTCGCATAGTTCTGATCAGCTTAACAGAACTATTTTGTGAATACCTAGAGTTCTTGATACATAAAAAACATTTTTGAAATATAATAAAAAAAATAGTGGAAATCTTTGAAAATTTTTTGAGAGTACCGAGTAGTTCTGAGTGGCGTTTCTTATAGTACTCGACGAGTTCAATCGAAAACTGTAAGGTGAAGAAGCGATTGGACCAACGCCAACGGTTTGCAAGATACAGCGACATTTGTCGGAAGATCAACAATTCTTAGAGTGAGTATATCTCGGAAACCGTTGGTCCAATCGCTTTGAGCCCTGATACTTTTCGACAGAACTCGCCGAGAACTGTCCAGAACTTCAAACAGAACTACTCGCTACTACCAAAAAATTTTCCGACGTGGGACTTAGAAAAAAAATTTTGATCAAAAATTTTTTGGGAGTACCGAGTAGTTCTGTTCGGAGTTCTGGACAGTTCTCGA
>NW_017276977.1:0-293 GCF_001594065.2 Cyphomyrmex costatus
GAATTTAACTTGGCGCCGACTATTGATATCACATCTTTTATAGAAATGATCTAGTTTACATCTAGTGGTCTACTAAACATTGTATATTACGTCAAATAGTCAATAAACTATTTAACCGTATAGTTTCTTTGTACTTTGAGAACTTTTTGTTTTTGATTTTAGATTTACGTAATATTTATTCATTTCGCAGTCCCAAGGTTAAAGAGACAATCAAAATAATGCCAATTTGGCGCCATATTGACATTATTTTGATTGTTTCTTTCTCCTTACGGTTGTAACGGTTTGTAATCAAT
>NW_017276978.1:0-1575 GCF_001594065.2 Cyphomyrmex costatus
GTGCATAGATGGTGACAATTAATATAGAAAGGTGGTCATTTTTTATTTTGTGAAAATTTCCGTAGGACAGAATTAATTACCGTGGGTGTACCTTATCCGAAGCCATTCTTCGTTTATTTTCCTAATATTTATTGCAATAAATAATATTTTCATAATGAAACATGAAACGACGGACATATTGTACGCTTTCTCGATTTTGCCGCTTGCTGCTTGCTGTTCGTTCGGTTCAACTTCAACGAACTGCGGCAAAATGTATTTTGCGCCGGAAGTGCGTCATCTAGCTTATATAAAATTCTTAACCAATAGTAACGAATTGCTGCTGCAGCGTGCTGCGCATGAAAAAGCACCTTTACGCATGAAGCGCGTATACTGCATTACTGGTGCGTAAAGCGGGGAGCACAGACTTTTCCAAAACGCATAAACCATATACATAAAGAATTTGATTGGTTTATTTTCTTATGCATGAGTCAATGGACCAATCAAATTCTTTATGTATATGGTTTATGCGTTAAGCAAAAGTCTGTGCTCCCCGCTAAGTAACACTAACATCAAAGGTGCCGACAGAGAGTTGCGCTACTGTATATACTGTGCTCATGGTATAATAAGTAAGGTATAGCAATGCGCATTTTGGGGAAGGGGCGGCCAATCAGAAATCTCGGGTTTTGAAAGCGGGAATTTAAAATTGTTAACATGTCTAGTCGGTGAAAAGAAATAAATTTCTTAAAAGATGAAATTGAAATCGTTCCATTTATTCAATGCGCATGAAGCGCTTTAGTTACTCGGAACGATTTCCTATGCATTCTATGTGAGTTCAAGATGGACGCTATACAAGACGTCAATAAACAATTTCCAATAATTGTAATTTTTTCTTTAATACTTTTAAAGAAAAATGATGAAAATGATAGAAATAAATAAGTATGTTCAGTAGAAATATGGGTAAAGGTAAAATATAGGGCAATCCTCTTAAAAATCGATTAAATTAGACTTATTCGACGCGTTTTTGCATAAAACGAAAGAATTTCGCAGAAATAAGCGTCGCTCTGGCCCGCGAAATGGTAATTATACAGAATACTCCCTCCACCTCCGATTTCGATAAAATTAGGCTCATTCGACGCGTTTTTGCATAAAACGAAAGAATTTTGAAGAAATAAGTGTCGCTCTGCTCTACGAACCGAGATATTTAACGTTAAAGTTGACGACTATTCAGGTTAGGAAATCTGTCATACCGACATGTATTTAGTACTACGAGTATGCTTTCTTCATGCTGTCTGACCTCGTGTACAAGGGGCGTACAACTTCTACGATTGTACTGTCGGGGCAGACCTCTGACGACGGTGTGGGTGCGGGGGGGTGACCGAAGGTCGTAGGCCACCCCCTTGCACCCGCCCGTGTGTGTGTGTGTTCCATTCGTTATATAACGATTATGAGTTTATTACTTGATATTTTACAACTTCAAAAATCGGATACACCGAAATACATTGCAGTTTTTGATAGGTTGAAACTGTGTTATCGCTGGTTGCTTTCCATCTACGACACAGCAATCACCTCATCTTTATTTAACATTAGCGAACGACG
>NW_017276979.1:0-5909 GCF_001594065.2 Cyphomyrmex costatus
ACAACGCTCAAAGTACACTGAGAAAGAGAGAGAAGTATATTCCCGCACCGTGGTTCTGGGACAGGGACTTCTCTCTCACCTAGCCATATAGTAGTATTACATATATGATATATCTAGACCAAGCATTCTAGCTGCGACGTGAAGCCGGAAGTTGGCAGAATACGACTGAGAGAGATAGTACGTTTGGATTCTTACTATCTCAATTTATCTTACGACAAGATGGTCGATGCTGTCAAGACTGTAAGATAGAATGAGATAGTTATTAACCTCATTCTTCTATCACATAGAAAAATAATCAGTTTACTGTCAATGTTTTGAGTTCTATGTAATGCCAAATTAAGGAAATACAATAAATTAAAAAGTGCAATGAATAAATTATTATATTTTTATCTAACGTTTGTACGTATATTTTTCATATAAACAACCAATACAAATATAAAAGTATAATATTATATATATATATTTTCGTACATGAAAGTTTGGTCCATCACCATATTTAATTTTTCAAATGCAACAATTCATTATTAATATTATTTTAACGCAAATCAATATTGAAATTGGTACAAGTTATTATAGGTTACCGTATCTATTATAGGCAAAGACATAGAGAATGGACTGCGCGATTCGTGTATCAAAATGGTCAATAAAAATAAGAGAGAGGGACCGTGGAAGACGGCCATCTCTCTCCCATTCTCTCTTCCATTACACCATGGAATGGAAAAAGATAGAGATGGCCGTCTTCCACGGACCCTCTCTCTCATTTTCGTCGACACATTTTGATACTACATAGATACGGGATTGCGCAGTCCATTCTCTATGTCTTTGATTATAGGTTACCGTATTCTATCTTACAGTTTTGACAGCATCGGCCATCTTGCCGCAAGATAAAATGAGATAGTAAGAATCCAAACGAACTATCTCTTTCAGTCGTATTCTGCCAACTTCCGGCTTCACTCCCAACACCAAGGCTACATTCAGGGAGACGCTATTAGCGCTATTTGTTTCATTTTATCTTCGTCGTTCATTAGACGTGAGACAAGGACGTACCACACAAATGGCGCTAATAGCGCGCTGCCCGAATGCAGCCCAAAAAAGCATGAGAATGCTTGGTCTAGATATATATGTCGTTGATATGCACTGACACGGTGCTGCCCCGACAGGGTGCGAGTGCAAAACTACACTGGATTGATTTGACTTGTCTTGGTGCAGCACTAAATTAGTGCAACACTGGACAGCGAGTGTTATTCCGCCATTATTGAAACTAGTATAAAAATATTTTCATTATAAAATTTGTTATTATATATAATTGTTTTTTATCATATATAATTAATTACCTGTTTGTCCGAATATTTATTCACAATGTTCACATAATTTTTAACTTTCGACCTTTCTTCTTTTATTAAACATAACATATCTTTTATTTCATCATTACTACTACTTGTTTCTAATATTTCATCTGTAATAAATAATTTTAGTCTTTCTTCATCAACCATTTTGTAATTTTTTGCTGCCTTAACTAATTTCGTTTTTCCAAACATCAAACTGCACTGACAAAAGTGTCAGTACAATATTCTTATATTATTTTCTATTTCTTGTTCGGTTTATTCGGTTGGTTCAAATACAAATTTAGCACTAGGTCAGTTTTCATTTGCCGAATACGACAATCTAAACGCACTGATCCGGTGCGCACAATACGAATGCGTGGAACCAAAAAAGTTCGCACTCAGTGCGCACTAGTGCAGTCTGTCGAATTCACTAATTATACGCATAATAAATTAGGGTGCTTTCACATTCGTTACAGCGTAACTAGCGTCAACCAATAAAATTATCTCACTTAGAATAAGGCGTAGTATCTGATACAATTTGATACGATTTGATTGGTTGACGTAAGTTATGCTTACGCAAGTTCCGCTGCATATAAAAGTATAAAAATGGTGCTCTGATCACGTAATTTAGACAGCCAATCAGACCATACCCTTTCAATCTCGCATATCTGATTCCTAGGCCTCTAGTCCGCACCAACTCGATACGCGTACCAATCGATTTAACGGTGTCCGATTTTAATGGGTTTTCTACAATAAGTTATAGGTCATAAATTATGAGTCATAAGTTAGGACCAATTATAGTCATCAATTTTTAGTTTCTGACTTCTGATTTATCAACGACATATATACCTAGACCGAGCATTCGATATCTGACATGAAGCTAACTGGTTGATAGCTTTGACTATATAACCATGGACTGTTAGTTGACTTTTTACGCTGTAATGAACATCACGCGTGTCCCCGGGGGCTAAATGGCAAAAATCCGAAACACAAAGTCACATTTCGATGGTAAGCGAATTCTGGTACTTCAATAATACATCGATAACTTACGTATAGTATAAATCTTAAGTTTACTAGTTTAATCGAGGAAAGGAAAGAAATTAATATTTTATTACAATATGGAAATATTAATTGTGATACACTATTTGTTAATTTTGACACACATTAAAGAACTGGAAGTATGGTATTAGAAAACTACAAATATATATTAATTAAATTAATATTAACATTGTACTTTGAAGTAAAATTATTTTATGAAGGTAAATGCATCACAACATCTAAACAAAAAAATCTTTTGAGACGTATATGTATAGTTAAAGGTTGACAGAGAAACTGCGACAAAGAGCTATCGTTGTGTATGTTCTCCTTTTTTCCTCTAAAGCAATGGTGTCAACTCCTGATGACATCTAGATCATAATGCATATAATATTCTAAATAAAGTCTTCAATACCTATATTTTATAAAAGAATATTTTTGAATTTTTTTTATTATTGTGAAGTGTAAGAATAAATGTTAATCATTTATTAAATAGTGATTATTGGTAATGCAAAGATTTTTCTGTGGCGCTTCTAGTGGCGATCGGTAGAAGCTTCACTAGTCAGACACATTGGATAAACTTATACTTGTTATAATGAAAAATAATAAAGTAAATTCAAAAAGAAATACTACATATTGTTCTGTGGCACAGTGCCATAATTATAAAAAGGAGGGGATCAGTTTTCATCACTTTCCAAAAAATGAGTTTGTCATCTTTTATATATTAAATGATATTATTGACATTTAAATAAAATTATTTTATTTAATGTTTGCCTGACTGACAATCCTTTTGGTGTCGAAGAGTACTGCATTTTCCAAAATATGACATTTTTTTTCGCAAGTAATAGTCTATGATTAATTTTATCAATTCATATTTATGAATGCATGCTGCATTATGATGCAGCATCACCCAAGCCGAGAAACACGTTTATTCCGGTATACCTTCATAACCGTACATATGCTATAGTCAAAGCTCCCTACTCCCGCAGAAAATTACTCTTCGGGGCGGAGCCTAATTTTCCAGCTTGACGACACATCTGAAGTTGGTTAGGCCGGAATCAGACTACGCATTGAACATTGAGATTAAAGATTGCAAGATTGAAATTTGGCCAATCAAAATAATAGGAGCAAAAATTCTTTTATTCTCATTGATCAAATTTCAATTTTTAATCTTCAATCTCAATTTTCAATGCGTAGTCTGATTCCGGCCTTAAGGTCTCTTTCACCAACCTCGGTTAAGTCTAACCGACGGTTACATGATTGCCAACTTGACGACTGTATAAACTATAGACGTGTTTCGCTCTCAGATCTTAACCTCTTCCTTTGCCGTCAATATCGTGCCTTGTGTCCGAAATTGCTTAAAAGTTCATTAAATTCTTAATAAGATATTAAAGTATAAACAGAAACATGCACTTGCATAAAATTTCAAAGCGACCATCAATTGTATCAAAGGTGGAATAGCATTATTACTATTACAAAATATAAAATAAATTAAAATATTGCTAATATGTATTTATAATAAAAATGTATTTATATCTACTGTAACATATATATACATACTGATTAGTATCATGTTGAATTACATATTGAATTTTTTCTAACATATGACACAATTGTCATATCGTGAAAAGATCAAGTTGCCAACAAATGAGTTGTTCCAATTCCAACAACACATATTTACAATGCAAACTTAACAAGCAACATGCCAGAAATAAGGTACACACATTGTTATCTGGGAGTAGGCGTTTTATTATTATAATTAGGCATCTCACTTTAACATTTAGATTAAAATAGTGCATAATTTAATGTGCACTGAATGCGCATTAGCTTTGCCAGTGAAAAACGCTATTAGAAGCAAAAGTGTCCCCAAAAAGTACAAATTGTTTGGAAACATAACTTTAAGGACGTGCTTGAAGTATACGATTCATGTGTAGAACTTTGAGGCCGGACTCCAACCAAAAGTAACCCAAAGTAACCAATTTCTCTTAGAAATTGTCCCCAAAGTATACGATTGGGCGAGTTCAAGACGGCAAAGCGGCTAAGTACGCTTGCCGGGCTGCGTTCATAAAGTTTTCTCCGAATAGAGTTAGAGTAGAGTTGAGTTAGGTACGAGACGGTACGAGTTAACTCTAAATTTATGTGACTTTATGAACGACCGGAGTATCAGTTGAGTTCGTTGATTTGATGGTAGTTCTAATCTAATAAAAAGTTGAAATTTAAATTAAGAAAAAAATTAATTTTATAATAGCAGAAAACGTAAAGAAAGTAATTTCTTTCACTATATTAATCTATAATCTATAATAATAATACGAAAGTAATAATAATAAGAAAGTAATTTCTTTTACTATATTAATCTATAATCTATAAAACGTAAAGAAAGTAATTTCTTTCACTATATTAATCTGTAATCTATTAATCTATCTCTTATTATTAATCTATAAGTCGTGAAAGATGAGATAATAATAATTATTTAAAATTTTTTTCACTAAAAAATAGAAAATAAATTACCTGTAACATTTTGTATTAATGTAAGGCCACTTTCATTAATAATACTTTTTCCTATTTCGTCAGTCACTATTATATAATTCTCCATCTTAGAGAGATTATTAAAAAAAGATATATTCAAAAAGTATCTTTATAATTATAATAGTGACTGACGAAACAGGAAAAAGTATTAATGAAAGTGGCCTTACATTAGTACAAAATGTTACAGGTAATTTATTTTCTATTTTTTAGTGAAAAAAATTTTAAATAATTATTATAAAAAAAAAGATTTATAACATACTATCTTTTTAAACATATCTTTTATAACATATCTAGATTTTTAACATATCTTTTTTTTCATAATCTGTCTACACTAAATATTATAATATTATAATATTTAGTGTAGACAGGTTATGAGGCACGTATTTACATCAGTCACCATTACCTATAATTACCTCTTATTTAGGTTAGTAAGCTGATACTCATTACTGCGCATGTCGAGTTATTTCTACCCACCTCTCTGACATGAGTTAAGAAAGTTAACTCTAGAATTAATCCTTTCGAATTTCTGAACGGCTTACTCTGAACATACTTCCGGTCATATTCGAGTTTCTGAACGCTATAGAGTTAACTCTAGTTAACTCTGAGTTAAAGAGTAAACTTTATGAACGCAGCCCCGAGCGATCGAATATGATTGGTTGGATCTATAAGTAATAACCAATTATGTTCAATCGCTCGGCAAGCGTGCCTAGCCGCTTTGCCGTCTTGAACTCGCCCATTGATATACATAAACATATATGATCATATATGATCATATACATACATAGGGTGGTCGTTATTTAAATAACTTGAAATTTAATCGGGAGATTTCCTAAAATGGCAATTTAATCAGGGGTGTCTTGATTAAATTTAAAAAATTGTTAAAAACCAACATCATGGTATATATACATATTTATATTTATTTATGCATCACAAATTTTTATCGGGATCTATCATGCCAATTTAAACGAATATCGCGTGAAATTTCAATACAATCAACATAACCTGATAGTTATAATTTATAGT
>NW_017276980.1:0-302 GCF_001594065.2 Cyphomyrmex costatus
CGCGTGCTGCCGATGAAAAGTCGGTTGGCCATGCAGAGATCAATTAATCGCTCGCCGTTGTTAATGCGTGCTTCTACAAGTCCATGGCGACCCATTATTTCATCGAGGTTGTTATTATTATTACCGATTTTCCCGTTAAAGTCACCCATGACAAGTTTGATGTCTCTTTTGTGCGCTGAGGCGATTGTGGACTGTAGTTGGTTGTAGAAATGATCTTTTTCGCTGTCGTCTGCTATTTTCGTTGGTGCATAGCATTGAATGATTGTTATATTGCGATTTTTGGCTCGGAAACGAGCGGTTAT
>NW_017276981.1:0-297 GCF_001594065.2 Cyphomyrmex costatus
CGTGCCCGGGTCGCATTAATTGTAAACAGTATGCAGTGAAAACATTATTTCAACATAGTATTTCAACATAGTATAAAAATGGTTTAAATATAATACCAGTCAGCAGTCGGGAGTATTTAAAATAATTTTATTTAAAACATGTATTTCAAATATATATATTGTGACCATACTCGCGAGTGCCGGACAAACTTCGTCGCTTTCTTGTCTCTTAATTATTCACAATTATTCTCAAATTTGGGCGCCAGGCACGAGAGAGCGTGCCACTCCTCGATACGTGATTAATTCTCACAAGAGAGG
>NW_017276982.1:0-554 GCF_001594065.2 Cyphomyrmex costatus
AACTCGCAAACTAAATTGCGAGTTCTTACATTTCTAAAATTTTCTTATTCGTTTAGTATCGCGATTAGGTCATCCTGCTTATTTATAGGCGAATAGGCACGAAATAAAAATACGGATAGGCAAAGTCTAATTAATATATTATATAGGTAAAGAGAAAATATAAGTCCTTATTCCGTTTCACACACGATGCGCAAGATGTATAATTTTATCCTTGTCATTTACCGAATACTAAAGATGAAATGGTACATCATTCGCACCATATGTGAAACGAAACCATTCATAGATATCATACAATACTTGATAATTGGAAAGAAGGAACTAAAATTGAATAAAACTTTAAATTTTATTCAGTTATCAGCATTCTGTTCCAATTAGCAAATATGAAGATAATATATTATAAATTAATAGTTTTACATTTTTTATTGTATTTTCAGCAAATCTTTATCGAAATTTAATTTAACAATGTAAAATATTATACAGATATTACTTGTGTAACGCGTTAATGTTGTAATTGTGATTTAATTTTATTGTAAATAAATGTTTATAGTATTGGA
>NW_017276982.1:1898-19852 GCF_001594065.2 Cyphomyrmex costatus
AAAAAAAACGCATCATACTATCTACCGCAAGGTGATGTGGAAATGATAGTGTTTTCAAACTGTCATTTTCTTGATATAGAAAAGATAAAAGAAAATTATTTTTTAATATATGATTTTACGTTACAAGCTACTCACATGATCATTTATTTTTAATATAAGTGATTACTCATTTTGACTACTTATGTATGTATTTTTTTTAATAATGTCAAATGCTGATAACGCGTGCGTAGCGCGCGCCTGTATTGTTCTAGTTCATAAAGAAAAGAGGACCGCCGATAAAATCGGTGGGGGTGGTGTGGAGGGCCTCTCTAACTCGTTTGTACTAATTACTAATAACTATATATTTAGTAAGAACGGGCTAAGTTAACATAAAGAAAACAACTTCCTAATTCCATTTTTATACAGACACGTATTATAAGACAAAATTCGTGAAATTAATTTGTTTGAATATTTGATTTCAAGTTTCTTAAAAGTCAGCAATTTTCATTTCTCTATTAGAAGATATACAAAATTCAAAATTTTATTTTTGATAACTCATTAATAAATTTTGTATTAGTATTTTTCTGATTTCTCATATACATATATACGTTTCTTTTCAAGAATAGATGATCTGAGAATCACTCTGTTCTGCAGCCATTGAAAAGCCTTGTCGACCGATAAAATATCGGCCTAGTGGTTTTGTGTTCAACAGAGAATGCCGTTTTGCAATTATTATAAAATTCGTGTTTTGTATGCACCAGTTCGTATTTTTTCCTTTTTTCTCTAGAAGAAGAGAAAAGGTAAAATGATGAACTGATGCAAAAGTTAATTCAACCAAAAAGAACTGATTCTGACTTGGTCTCAGACACATCGATTGGTTGTCTGTTTTGTTTGGCTAACGGATTGATAATCATGGACATAGGGAAGATTCAAACCTATAACGGCAAATTGTGGACATTGCCGACACGATCGTGGACATTGGCTACATAGTTCAATGTCCACGTTTTGTGGATTCAAAATAAAGTAACAGTTAAATCCCGGGCATGGCCGCTCTCAGGTTTCTCTCTGTATCTACTTACCATCAGTCTTGAAAATTAGATGCGTTATCCTAAGAATAGTGGATCTTGCATGTAGTTTACATCCACTTCTTCAGAGGGCAGTAGTGCGTGGCAGTATTTTGCGGTTACAAGTTAGGCTGTCGTGTCCTCTTTCAAGTTTCTCTCTGCTGAAGCTGAAGTTGGTCGCGATAGAAAATGGAGGTTGGTAGAAGTGGAACATCGCGAGTTTAGAGGTTTTGTGGACTCTACTTCGTCCGTCACCCGCTGTCATCAGTCACCTTTCCTAACCTCTCACTGCTTTCGCTCCACGGATGTCCCGGTATCTTTGGTACAGTGTAACTGGTGCAATAATTGATTACCGGTGATCTAATCGCGCGTGAACAATAACATGATGTCGCGGTCAGTGCGCGCGGAGACTCGTAGTCGTGCCAAGGATGACATTAAACGTGTAATGCAAGTAGTTGATAAAGTTCGCCATTGGTAAGTTTCCTGTGTTGTGTCGAAGGGAGAAAAAAAGGCGGATGAAGGAAATTACCAGGTTTTACGTTTATCATTTATCGCTTGTTTCTTGGAAGATGTTCTCATGGATCATACGGAGAAAATGAAACAAGTGCTTTAGTTTTGTTTCATTATCGGAAGAGCGTGCAATCGCATGTATGTACCATACGTGCAAGGCAGTTACTGATGTTCGTAGTTGAAAAATATCCGTTTCGAGTCTCAAAATTATATAAAAGCTATATAACAGAAGCTTTTAATCTGCTAAAAACAAATATTCGAATAAGAGCATTGTCAGTTCGATCGAAGATTTTATATCTGAACTTTGGATAGAGTGATAGAATTTGTCACAGTATAAGGATAAACGTATATTAAATACATTTTAGCTATGAAGGATTTTTCCTTCGTCTTTTATTGTACGACGAATGTTTTTACTCTTCTATAAAATTCTATAAAATTCGTTATTTATATGAAAATAAATGGATAGAATTCTGAATACATATATGATCACAGGGAAAAGAAATGGGTTACAATAGGAGAGACAACTATGAAAATATATAAATGGGTTCCAATCTCGACACTCGATCAGGTATCTCACTCAAGAACATGATACATGCTGATTAAAATTAAAGCAAATAATTAAGAATTATTATTTTATTTTATAGAAGAAAAAAGGAAAGACAGTTTCTGACAAGGAAAATGGTTTACCAAGAAAAGGAGGAATAGAGTCATCAAATTCTAATTTTGGTCTTACAGAAGATTCCAATACGTGTGAGTTTAGTTTTGATAATTTGTGAAAACTGTTCGTGAAGATTATTATCGTTGATTAATATAAAATATACATTTTTTCTGACACTAGGTTTCTCTACTGTTAGTGATTCTCAAGGACTGACAGATTTCTCTGCACATTTGGGCTTTTCAGAAGACTCGAATTCACAAAACAGCGAACCTGCACCTAAGAGATTAAAGACTGACTAATGTTTGATCCACAATCAGCATCACCGCCAATATGTTGAATAGAGATTACCATTAAGGAATCTATCTCTTTCGTGAACTTGCACTTGATAATTTTTACTTCTCAGTATGAATGGATCACAAGAAAAGTTTGTCTTATCTGTTTCATTCAAATTTAGTGAGATATAGATAATATATATTATATATACATACATATACTGTGACTGCAAATAGTATCGATCCTATGAAACGTTTTGAATTATGTATAATGGGGTTTATTTGTTTTATGTATGAATTTATTGCCAACTTGCCCATTGAATTTAGAAACAACAGTCGGCTAACTGAATAGAATAATATCAGGCGAGTGCTCAATCCTTTCATGTATGTATATTACTTTTACCTTAATATTTAAGTTTTAAATCAATTACTTGTATAATCCATATAGAATGAAGCTTAGAATTGAACTTTGATTACAAATCAATCACTCCTATACACTAAGTTATACGCGTCATCCCAAACAGTTTATTAAATAGGACTTCTTGTAGCTGCGTGCGTAATTCGGCTCGTAATTTTCTATTCCAAGTTCGATCCCAAGGACGCTCCGTATCGCGGTTTTTCAACACTGTTAATAATAGATTGATTAAGAAGGCCATTTTTTCAAATTGTTTGAAAATAAAAATGGAAATTTGAATTTGGTATAGTGCAGTATTCTCGATTCTGATGATCTATGTGTCATATAATCTTAACTGGATAGATTGAAGGCACATTCGCCGGCAAAAACTAGTAACATAAAACAGTTTATTAAATTCTTGTTTCCATATAATCCTTCTAATAGTGATACATAGTTTGAGAAGCAATTAATTCGTCAATAGGTTTTATGTTCAATCTTAATCCTCATTTTATCTCGGTTTATAAGTTGATTAAAGAATTAAAAGTTTTAATTAAAAGAATATAAGGTGATTGTAACCTGTTTCAAAACCAGTAAAATAATACATATGTATATGTTTCACTTCTAACTCTTTCAAGATTCTAGAGTATGAGATTGTAAAAGTGACTTCAAACATTGGAAAACGTTTGATAACAAAAGCGGATTGTACATTCGCGGCAATTATATAATAACATATATGTTATGTTATATACCATACCGCAATTATTTTTTTTTAACTATTTTTCTTACTATAATGATATATTGCTTCATCAAAGAGTATTCGTGCCAACTACCAGAAATAATTAGTTTTGGAAAAACAAGTGTCAAGTGCTGAAAAAGCATACCTTTACATTTATAGTTCACGCTTCTGATAGTCCTTTAAAATCATTGTATATATCTCAAATATCATTTTTCCTTCATCTATTGATTTTATACTATAGAAGAACTTGCATTCCTCTATGTTATAGCACCGTGACATGTACAAAGTAAGCTTGAGCTCATACGAATAAAATAGTTGATCTCTTAATCAGTGCATACTATCCATCGCTTAAAAATATTATAAAACATTTGTAGTATGTTTGTATAAAGACGTAAATGTTAGTAAGAATATCTTTATATCTAAAGATATTCTTACTAATTGTTATAGCGAGTATTCCAAAATGTAAAAAAGTACATGTGAATTGTAAGAATATCTAATTTGTAAGAATATTTTCACTTAAATTGTGTTTAACGAAATCAAAATTTGATGAAACAAATTATCAAAAGTGTAAAGAATATTCGTTATTTTCAAAATTTTTTTTAAATATATGTATATTTATGATTTTTTTTTTACAAAAACGATGTATATTTAATATTAATTTGGAGTATTTAAAAATCTATATACAACATTATATATGTAAAAAAATTCATTTATTAAAAATTTTATTTAATCACTATTACCAGGGTAATATTTTACCATCATACTGTACGAAACAACCGGTTTGTTTTTCTGTTAATGAGTTTAAGGTATCCAAAATGCAACTGACACTGCTGTTGACGTCCATTGGAGCGTTGCTACCACCCAGATCGGTACGCACCCATCCTGGATGTAAACATGCCACCAAAATCCCATCTGTTTTTAAATCGACACTCATCGATTTTGTCGCCGCGTTAAGTGCTGCCTGTTTTGTAAGTGAAAAACAATTTCGCAAAATTATTTCAAGTGTTTAACAATACAAGATATGTATTGATTAATTTTAGAGTATAATGCCTATTCTATAACAGTCCTATATGTAGTTGTAAGAATTGATTAACCAAGTTGAATATGAGGAGAATATTTAACTATGATTGATCAACTCTTACAACTACAATTTGGCTATTGCAAAACAGGCATAATGTAGGTTTCCCAATTTTGAAACTTAAAAATTTATAATTATGCATACAGTAATATAAGTGTAATATATTTTACAAATTTTATTAAATTCAATTATGCATTTTAATAAAAATGAACAATATCTTGAGTTTTATGGAACTGATAAACAACGTGATTTATTTTATTTTATTATTAATTTTATATTAATTAAAAAGGCATTAACTTTAGAGAATCAAAATGGCACTAATTTCAAGAAATTAAAATAACATTACACATAAAAAAGAATGAATACTAAATATGTTTTAATAAGAATAAATGTCGATGTGTCATAAAGAAAATTAAATTGACATTTTTGACAAAAAGATTTATAATTAAGTGAGTCCAACAGACCGTCAGTTCCGGAGGGTTAAAGTTTTACCTTGCTGCATCTGTAAGGATAAAAACCGCCGTCGTCATTTTCAGCAATACTGCCCAGGATAGATGTCATATTAATAACTGCTGCTCTTCTTACACTTAATCCCGTTTTATTCTCGGAATTTTTCGCAGCTATTTTAAGTAGTGGCAGGAAAGCCTTGAATCAATTATTACTCATGTTATGAATCGACGTTATTCGTCAATGTAACATTCATGAATCTAAAAGGACTGTAGGTGTACCTTTGTTAGCATAATCGGTGCCACGGTATTTATGAGAAAAGCATCGGTAATCTGCTGTTTCTTTACGAGGCCAAGACGCGTAAATTTGCTGGAAATACCGGCGTTGTTGAAGAGAACGTTAAGACCAGCGCCATTTACTCTTTCATTCACCGTGTCTACGACTTTCTTGTATCCATCCGTATCCATCAAATCTATATAAAAAGACAGTGTAAAGTTTTTTCTGCGTAAAATCGATCGCGCACGATCGATGCTAAAATTTATTAAACTACATGTTTATGAAAAGTAAGTTCAATTTTGCACGATAAATATTTGATACATCTGAATCTCTTGTATTATACACAAGCATTTGTCAGAGCATGTGTTATAGCATATGTCAATATGAGACTTACTCACATAATGGCATGACACAGCACTCTTTATATTTTCTTTAGACCGTAATAAAATTAAAGAAATTCTGCTTCAATTTTATGATAAGATTAAATTAATTTATTTTTAATAAAATAATGATATAAATATTTTAAAACATATTTGATATCACATTAATTAAAATTTATAATCCTTTCGGAAAAAGACATTTGGAAAAATTCGTCATCTTGTATCATTCAAATATATATAAATAAATATATATATATATAATAGACTATCAAAGTGCTAGTCATGTTGCAAGAATTATTCACTTTGGCGTAATGCTAATTATAAAACAAAAGGCCGCGGCAAATGAAGCGTGCGAGGGAATTAAAAGAATTTGAAGAACCAGGCAGTTTTGCAACACACTGCTCTTATTTATTAAATTATTCATCAAGAAATACGAAGAACATGTGATGTACGTTGTTGTCTCGTTGAATGTTTTACATTGATCGACGAAATTATTACATTATACGAGATATGACGTAGAGATATTTCTGTATATTTTGCATGAATTCAACTCTTTCCCAGTAATGCGATGATTCTCATTATCACAGTTCAATGAATACAAGTCGCATGTCACTCCTCGATAAAGAATAAAAATTGATCTCGTTATCGCGTTCAAGGAAGGATTAATCTTTGACGTTTCTTAAGTAGAAAATTTTAGAATTAGGTGTTATCAGATAGTATGTATTGATCAGTATCGATCAAGCTCAGCAAAATGGCGTCTTTTTTTCTACAATAGGAATGTTCGCAACGTGTTTCGCTGTAGACATTTCGATTGTGTTCGGGTTTTATCATTTTTCTTCGTTTCGTATCTGTCTGGTGAACGGTCGCAAAGATGAAAGCACGTAAACTGAATAAGGCAAAAGCATGGTTGGTGTGTTGCGAAAAATCACAAATCGTCGATTCTGATTCGAGCGATCGAGAAGTCGAGGAGCGGAAAGCGCGGAATAAAGCGAAGAAGCCGCTGGACAATAAGGAAGAGGATAAAGTTGGGAATAAAACGGAGAGCGATGTGGAGAGTAAAGTGGAGAACATAGTAGAAAATCAGGTAGACAAGACGGAGGAGAATACAGTGGGGAGCAAAACGCAGGGTGATATTGAGAATGAAGTGGAGAAGAAATTGGAGAACCACAGGGATAAGATAGAAAATAAATTGGAGGTCAAGACAGAGGACGATGTTAAAACGGAGAATCAGACGGACAAAGTAGAGGGTACAGAAAGGAACGAAACGGAAGTTGATGTCTTGAATGACGTGGAAAACAAAGTGGAGAACAAAGTGAAGATAGACAAGACGGAGACTAAACTGCTGACCAACGCGGAGGACGATGTCAAGAACAAGGTGGAGAACAAAGTAGAAGTCCAGATAGACGAAGTGGCGAATAAAGCGGGGAGCAAAAGGGAGAGTGTTATCGAGAATGAAATGGAGAACAAAGGGGAGAACCAGATAGACGAGACGGAGAGTAAACTACTTGCCAAGACGGAAGGTGACATTGAGAATAACGTAGAGAAAGTAGAAGATAAAGCGGGAAGTAAAATTAACGATGATAATATCGAGAATAAAATAGAAAGTAAAGCAGAGAGTCAGACGGATCAGACGGAAAATAAATTGCGGACCGAAACGGAGAGTCATGTTAAAATAGGGAATCAAGAGGAGAACCAAGTAGAAAATAAAATGGGAAGAAAGGCGGAAGACGAAGTCGAGAATGTGATAAAAATCAAAGCGGAAAGCAAAGTGGAGACAGACATCAATACCGACAATAAGGTGGATAATGAAGAAAAGCAGGAAAATGTTCCTCCCACGTCACACACAAGTAAGATATCAGCATTTTTCTTCAACCGGTAATTTAAATATGCTTCTGTATGAATACTCAATCACCATAACGTATTCTTATCCTAAAATTAATTGTTTTCTTATGCCATTGTCGCATATGTTATTTCATCATCGCGCTATAACTGGTATAACCAGTATAACCAGTGTAATTTTTCTTTAATTTATGTGTACTTTTTTTAAGCTATTTTAGTCAATACATGCGGTTTACGAAAAATTTACACCGTTAAATTTGTGATCCGCAATCTATACTCCATAACGGAATAGCGAGAATTTTGGCTTACCTATCTCGATGATCTGTACGGTCGACGATTTATCGGCGAGCGCGCGTAATTCCTGTAAAGATTTTCGCTCATTTTTTTCTTCTTTCTATTCAACCGCAATTCGAACATGGCCGGCAAGATCCACGCGATTATCTCGACGATACTTTAATCAGACCGCATATAATATGATAGCGCGAAAAACCGACCCGTTTTTACCAATGTAGATTAATTTTAATCTCGGCTCAGCTTACCCTTCATCATTTTTAGTATTAGAAAAAGATGGAGAGTTAGTTGAATCGAG
The DNA here is from genome assembly GCF_001594065.2 of Cyphomyrmex costatus. Lineage (NCBI taxonomy): Eukaryota > Metazoa > Arthropoda > Insecta > Hymenoptera > Formicidae > Cyphomyrmex > Cyphomyrmex costatus. The sequence continues at coordinate 10,121 of NW_017276982.1, forward strand.
ATTAAAATTAAATTATATGTAGAAGTAGGAATCGGGTTTATATTTCTATTAACGATGATGAATTTTAACTTAACTTTTAGTTACTCCAGTTGAGTATAATTCACATTTGCGATCTCGGTTTTTAGCTTCCTCTTTATCCTTTTCTAATTCGTAGAACTAGAAAAAATAAAAAGTGAGTCGAACATTAGTATAATAAACGGGCGTATATTGTAGAATCAGAAGAATAAGAACTAGAACATTAATTTCTATCAGTGTATGCTCTCTAAATTTTTTGGAGTAGAATCTTACTTTGATGTCTATTTCTATATCAATGTAGTTTAATACTTTAATCTCGCGATTTAATTCTTCATCATCTTCTAGTTATAAGAATTAGAAAAAAAGTAAGTTAAATCGAGATATTGAAGTTAATTGCAAACATTGGTAGAAACAGGCATACGTGAGACAACTTTATGTGTGTGATGAGAGTTAACTTGAAAAAAGAGCGGCTTAATTTTCAATCCTCACAATGAGATTTCACTTTTTAGAGTGACGTTCTCTCCTGTTTCTACCAATCTAGATTAACTTTAATTTTAATTTAACTTTATCTCTTTTCGGTTCTAAGAATTAAGAAAGGATAAAAAAAGATACGTAGTAAATTGAACTGAGGCTAATCTACCTTGGTAGAAATGGATATTGGTCGATCGGTTTGCGCAACGATATCGGAATCGAGGAGTATTGCGAGGTGTTGCGTTCGCTGATTCATACTTAGCGAAATTACGACGAAGAGTGGTGGAAGATGACGGAGGAACCGTATAATAGATGGCGGTGACGGTGACTTACAGTTACGAGGACGCGTTCGCCGGTGACGTCGCGGTGGTGTCAGTGTGATTTAACCATTGCTCGCATCGAGTTCGGTAATAAGGTCAAACAACGAGAGACTTTGACACTTCGACGTTCCACGTGTAAGATAAATTGCGGGAAAAATTTTGTCTTTTACGAAAGGAGCAAAACGAGTCGCGATGGCACCGATCGGTAAGTACCCACCGCGTTTCTTTCACAAAATAGGTAAGTTGCGTAACGCGTGAAACGATCGTGCTTTTGTAATTAATTCGGTTCGAACAAACGGAACGTACGCCCTGTATCCCATCCCCGCCGGCCTCGCTTACCGTCGCCTTGCTCGCGTCACGGCAAGTCGCGAAGATGTAGTCCGGTGGTCTCGGCGAGTCGACCAGATGCCTCACCAGGCCCAGGCCGAGACCGCGGTTGCAGCCAGTTACAAGGATCGATTTCATCGCGCACGGCACTTCCCAGGAAGTGCCGGAGGACCAACCAAGACCGGCGTCGCGGTAAACCGCGGACAAAAAGCGCGACGACACTATATTATCACGACGCGCGTCTCGAAGACGCCCTCACTCCTCGTCGGTGCGCAGCACGGCGCGTCACTGACGGCTGGCCGCTGACGTCACGTGCTCCGACAATCGTGAATTGCAACATCGTATGTCGCCGATTATCATGGCGACACTGACGGTGTTCGCGCGGCTCGTGTCATCTCAATGCGCGCACGCCAGGTTGCTCAGGTTAGCGGGTCGGCAATCGCTGCTTGCCGGATGCGACGCCGCCGGTCTCGTCTACGGTAGAAGCGCGATGGCCTGCATGTGCAGTGAGTGTGGTTTAGGGGGATGATTGGAGAATAATTGGGGTTGCGGTTTGTTATGTAAAAATTGCGTCACACCGGTTGGCGCGCAAACACGAAGGTCCCCCACGACTGTTTACTCTGATTTATGACGTTCAAGGATAACAGATTTTGACGTGTCCTCTACGCGATGTTTTTCTAGACGTCCATGAATGTGTTTGTCCATGAAAAACTTTTATTCTTTATAACACGTTGTGTAACACTTAATTTTTTTTTTAGAATTTACTCCGTTAAAAAATCTTTTTCTTCTCTCTCTCTACATGATATACAGATGAAATTATATTTTAGCGGATCATGGCTATGATTATGATCTCTTGGTCATTGGCGGAGGATCTGGTGGCTTGGCAGCAGCTAAGGAAGCCGTAGGACTGGGAGCGAAAGTTGCAGTTTTGGATTACGTGACTCCTTCTCCTCTCGGAACTACTTGGGGTTTGGGCGGTACCTGCGTCAACGTAGGATGTATACCGAAAAAACTCATGCATCAAGCTGCGTTGCTCGGTGAAGCTGTTCATGTATGCAAACATTCCTAACTATTACTTGCTTTCCATTTTCATCAATTCCGATAATATCATTCAAAGTCGTAATTCTCTCTCATAAATGCATGGTTCTTTTCATTCTGTCAAGTAAGAGTCAACTGAGTTTTTACTTACAATCTGTTCAAACTTGGGACTATATACTTTACTGATGATGAGTTTCGTTAAACCATGTTAAAAGAATAGGATTATAAATCTAAATTTTAATACACGACTTTCATGTCAGTATCATTGAAATAAAAATGGAAAGCAAATATTGTGATTAAAATGATGTAAATGATTTATGTCTAATCTGTGAATCATCTTGATTTTAGGAAGCAGCAACGTTCGGTTGGCAGTTGGATCCTAAGTCTGTGAAAATTGACTGGGAAGCCTTGAGAACCGCTGTACAAAATCATGTCAAGTCTGTAAACTGGGTTACTCGCGTTGAGCTTAGGACAAAGTTAGTTGTTTTTAATTAGTATTTTCTAATTTCTCTATTTATATATCAATTAATGTCCATATTATTCATCTTTATGTATTAATTTATGTTATTCATATCTCGCGTAAAGTACACGGTAATGTCGTTTCTCTTGAGCTATATTATTTAATTCTTGTTTACTCGATCTATATGTATTTATCTGTATTAAATATTCATCTGTAGGAAAGTTAATTATTTCAACGCTCTTGGACATTTCACGGACTCACACACAGTAGTTGGAGTTAACAAGAAAGGAGAAAAAAACATTCTTACAGCTAAAAATATTTTAATCGCAGTAGGCGGTAGACCTAGGTATCCCGATATTCCTGGTGCTATAGAATATGGTATAAGTAGCGACGATATCTTCAGTTTGGAACGTGCTCCAGGGAAAACCCTTATTGTCGGCGCTGGATGTATCCTTCAACTGCATTTTACGTGATTTTATTTGTCAGATTTTCTATTGTAATTATATGCGAATGTGCAGATTAAGATTCTCCTTAATAATGAGATATAGATATTGGTCTGGAATGTGCCGGCTTTCTTAATGGCTTAGGTTACGATACAACACTAATGATTCGATCGATGGTGTTGCGTGGATTTGATCGGCAAATGGCAAACCATATTGCCGATGAGATGGAGCAACGCGGTGTGAAGTTTAATTATGAGGCAAAGCTTAAGAAAGTTTCAAAACGAGAAGATGGCCGTCTTCTAGCTGACTGGATCGACAAGGTATGCATTTGTCGACGAACTTGTATGTACAAATGAAATAAATAAGTCTATATTAGAGTGTAATATAATATAATATTCTTAGGACGGCGAAATTCATCAAGACATATATGATACTGTTCTATTTGCCATCGGTAGACGATCGCTCACTCAAGAATTGAAACCGGAAAACGCCGGATTGAAACTTATTCCAGAAACTGGCAAGATTGATGCAGTTAATGAACAAACGAACGTTCCAAACATTTACGCGGTTGGTGATGTACTTCACGTAAGTTTTTTCAGTATTTTATAACGATTTTATCTCGAAAATATGTTAAAACACAATTTAAATAATTTTAGACATTTTTATTATTTTCATATTTCTCATATTAAATTATAATGTGTGAGTTAAATTACAAATATAATGGAAAATTTATAATGTATAATATAAATTATCTCTTTTGCCTTTTTTTGCAGAAAAAACCTGAATTAACGCCTGTTGCTATACACGCTGGTAAACTGTTAGCTAGAAGATTATATGGTAATTCGACCGAGAAAATGGATTACACAAATGTAGCGACGACAGTGTTCACTCCTTTGGAATATGGTTGCGTCGGGTTAAGTGAAGAAGCGGCAGTTGCGCTCCACGGAGAAGATGAGATAGAGATTTTTCACGCGTACTACAAACCAACGGAATTCTTTGTACCCCAGAAGAACGTTGATCGTTGTTACGTGAAGGTTGTCGCGCTTAGACACGGCGATGAAACGGTGCTCGGAATGCATTTTGTCGGTCCTAACGCAGGCGAAGTGATTCAAGGATTTGCTGCTGCTATTAAGTATGGTTCAAAATAATTCGTCAATAATTTCTTCAAAAATTTCACTTCGGAACTTTAAAACTCATATTTCATTATATTTTTTATAGATGTGGTTTAACAATCCCGAAACTGAAGTCTACTGTCGGTATTCATCCAACTGTAGCGGAGGAGTTTACGCGCATACATATTACCAAACGTTCAGGCTTGGATCCTAAACCCCAAAGTTGCTGCAGTTAAATCGATATGCACGTAGCATCATCGTGTTTTTCTCGATTCAGATTTATACCGATTATTCATTAGGAGATACGCGAGTCGTACTCCTATGGCAGGGATCAGCTGAACATCTTTCGGCTGAAACAGTTTTTCCGCTCTTACGTAAGAAAGCTCTGAATTACCGCAGTATTACATAAAAAAACAGCGAAAGGATATAGAATCCAGAAAGAGAGAACAGATGATTGTAATCCGTTACGTCAAGTTAATGTGACTTTTTATACATATTATTTTTCTAAGGAATGCGCCTTATGTCATATGCGTTATCGACGTAAAAAATTATCGTGATGCTTATTTGATAGCAATAATAATAAATCACTATTAATAAAATGTTGAAGTTGTGATTTACATGATTGCTATATCTTCTAAAATAATTCCTTTTATGGACAAACAAATCTTGTTCAATACTCAAAGTAAATTTTCTATTTAAACAGAATTATTTATTTTACAATTAGTTTCTACATATGCGTTATCGACGTAAAAAATTATCGTGATGCTTATTTGATAGCAATAATAATAAATCACTATTAATAAAATGTTGAAGTTGTGATTTACATGATTGCTATATCTTCTAAAATAATTCCTTTTATGGACAAACAAATCTTGTTCAATACTCAAAGTAAATTTTCTATTTAAACAGAATTATTTATTTTACAATTAGTTTCTTAAAAAAGAAACGGTAATAGCAAATAAATAATACAATTAGTCTTTAATACTTTTACCTTGAATTTTTAAAGTAAATTCTTTTATTCTTTTTACCTTATGTTCAAAATAATAACATTTTATATAATAACCATCAGAGAGAAACCTGAGAGCGATTATACCGATCTTTTTCGTGTACCTTACCTCGTAAAATAATGTTTACGTTTTTGTGGTTCTCTTCCAGGCTATTACAGTGATTAGACAAGGACAAACAATTAACTTTGACCATTCGTTTTTGTTTAACTCGCGTAATAACATAAAAGAGTATAATAACATAACATTTTTGAATCCGCTCCAATACTTTCTTTCTCTTCTTTATCCTTTACGAAATTCAGAAGTCGATCATTTACCTATTGTAACTATTTTCTCTATAACAGAAATGTGAAAAGTGAAAATTGAGATACGCGCGCGCACGCACACACACACTTTTTTGTAGTTGGTACAATTAAAAAATTTTATATCTTTAAAAAATACATGTGACGTTAAGTTAAATAATGCATTTTAATGATATAATTATAGAAAGAATTGTAAAATTACTACTATATATTTAGTTAGAATAGAAAGATCTTTCAATAAAAATACACAGAGATATATGTATACCACTTACGTTTTATTTTATGAAAATTAAAGATAGTATTACTTGATTCTTATTTTTTATTTAATACAATTTTTTTATGTGAATATACTTATACAGAGTGATCTTATGCGTTCGTATATTGTTATTAATAATGTTCCTTACGATTAGTATATCATTGAAATATTTTATTACCACATGTTAAAATCTCCGATATAAATTAAATATTACTGCATCGTGATAAAACTTTTTTGTTATTTCAATGCCACGTCAATTATATCAGCAAAATAATTAAAAAAAATGATACAGATGGAAACTAATAATAGGATACTATAATGATGACTTGTAGGATGTCGTAACATTTACTGTGTGATTTTATAATTGCATCAAGTAATTTCCTGAAAAGGGAGACAATAATGTATGCTATCATCTTATCATCGTTTTATTATTTAATTAGATTAATTTCTATTATTTTATTAAAAGACGAATCGGGGAATTTACCAAGCCTCAATTACCTATGAATCTTCTATATAAATATATAACTTGTAATGAATAAATAGATGAATGCATTATAAATATAAGTATATAAGGCATGTCACTTCTACATGTATCATTTCACAACTAGCTTTACTACGAAACAGTGCAGTTTGTATAAGTAAGCATTTAAACGAAATAAACGATTGAAGTCGAAAGCAAGTAATTTACAGGTATTTAGTCAGTGTACTCAATTATTTTTTATCAATATTATACCCTCTTATCACTGATATTCAATCGAGATTTGTTAAAAAATTTAAATAAAATCTTAATGTGACAAATATTGTAATTACAATATATGTAGTATAGTTTTTGATACACTATATTTTGAAAATATAGGATTATCTTGTCAATGATGCAAAAATGTGATACATGTGTAAAATATAATATAAATAAATAGAGTTTTAATGAAAATTTTATGATATATTATGTATACAAACTTAATATATACAGTGTGACAATTAACTTTCTGGATTGAGGCCGTAAAAATAATAATAATGTTAATGCGTATCAACAAAAATTTTCTGTCAACAAAAATGCTATTAATATGATTCAATTTTTAGTTTAAATAATAAAAAAAACCGATGCTAAATAAACCTGAAGGGTAGAAACATTGTTCGGAAATAAACTATATTAAATGATAACATTATAAATAGTTTTGATCTTTTTTTTTATTAATATAATGTATATGGTTTTAATTCGAGAACTTAATCGTCACACTATATGTGTATCATAATTAAAAAAAAATGTTTTTACAAAAATTATACATTAATGAAAATTTTGAATAATCTACAAATTGCTAAACTGCAAACGCACAAACATTACTGATAACTGTAAAATCTTAGGACTTAGAACACACTTGTTTATTTTATAGATAATTTTGAAGTCATATAAATAATTTTCCGTACATAATCTCTTTCCTTAAATTTTCTATATAAGTAATTTAAGTGTAAATAATCTTATATCTTAAAATATAATAAAAATCGAATATTTATAAAAAGTCTTACTTTTAAGTAATTACTTAAATTAGAAGAAATGAGACATGACAAATATATAAATTTAATTCAGCAATGCAATAAAAATTGCTCCACTTTCTGAAACTAATAAGAAAACCTAATGCAAATGTAAGTAGATAGAGTGGGACTTTAAAATACTATAACTTACTAAGGAAATAATTTTGAAGACACGAATTATACTTGCACGTTATAATTAAAGAGCAATTCAAGCACTTTTTACTATGCAACGTTGTCAGAACATTACAGTTGTACACGCGCAACTATTCAAGGCCATAGATTGTGTCAGACATTTTATGTGCGTTTTTATCAATGCATATTAACTTAATAATATCTTGGTTTAATTTATTCTTTTTTATCAATATTGATAAAAAAGAATTAATTTATCTTTTTCTTCTTCTTATTATTAGAAGAAAAAAGGTACAAAATAAGTTAATTGAGATGGTTTTTCATTAATATTTTTTATCAAAGAAATTTTTTGCACAATTGCAAGTCAACATATTTACAGAATCTCAATGCAAAATACACTATTTTATTATTTAATTATAAATTATCAAAAAAGGAAAAAGGAGAAAGTTTTCTATTGCGTTTTTAATTGAAGCAATGTCTTTAAACAAGAAATGCATGCATCTTAAATACAGAAAAAATGATGTAAAACGAACAAAAAAAATTCGAGGAAATGGCGGAAGATAGTGAAGGAAAGAATGAAAAGATTAAAATGAGTGAAGAAAACTGATTGGAAAGGCAGAAAGAGAAAACGTGAATAAATCTCGCCGTAAACAATAAGTTATCGCAAAGAATCGTTTTTGTATTTTGTGACACTGCGGAAGAAAAACAATGATTTGTCGAGAAAATTTTTCAACCCTAATTTTAACTTCAGGAATGGCCCTAGAAAAATGGTTAAATCTATGCTTCGTGGAGAAGATCCTGCGAAAGTCAGAAGAAGACGATTCGATTCAGGTGATCAATATATCTTCAAAACCGGCCACGGACAAGGGTGACAACTATCTTAGCGACATGTTCAGGATTACGGTTGAATTTTCACGTAATAAAGGCGACCGTGAGAGTAAGGAGAAAAAATCAATTATTGTCAAACTTTCGCCTATACTCGAAAGTGTTCGACAAAAATTCGTAAGTTGATTTAATGTATGCATTTTTAATATAGAGATGATATAAAAAGAGTGAAAAGGAGGCAGAGAAAGGGATATATATGTATTAAACTGTATAGTACGTGAATGATTTTATATTATTTCGGAGTAGATTTTTACTTAACGATTAACATAATTTATTTTTGAGTAATCAGTGAATAAAAATAAAATCAGTGATTGAAAACAAAATTATTTTTATAAATCAAATTCAAATAAAAAGCAAATATATATGTATTTTAAAATGTAGATTGTAACAAGGCTCAATAAATTTAAAACTAATGGAGAGAAACAAGGCTATGAGCAAATAAATTCGTTAAATTCTTTAATTTATTCTAATATAATACGAAGAATATCACTTGATTTTTGGCGTTTCGTCCCGGCTTCCACTACTGGACTCATCGGTAAGGCATTGTAGTGGAATATGTATTTTATTTTATTTAAGAATTAATTTTATTAATAGAAATATTTTTCATTTGTTTTAAACAAATTTTAATTTGTGGAACAAAATTATTATTTATTTGTCATCAAGAAGCTAAAAATTTCTACTACACAAATTTTATTTAGACCTTTATATAAAAAATATTGCATGCGCTTGTTAGAGATTAAAAGGTATTTATTAATTCTAAATAAACTCTCTTGTTGCAGATTATACTAGCAGGTTATTTTCACACCGAAATATCAATGATGTCAGATACCTTAGTTAAAATGAATAAATTGTTAGAGCCTAAATATCGTTTAAGCGGGAGAAGCCTATATGTACAAAGTGAAAATCCAACGCTTCTCGTGATAGAAGATCTCATGTCTCTTGGCTTTCAAATGGCCGATCGTTTATCAGGTCTTGATTTAGCTCATTCCATATTAGCGGTTCAAGGACTTGCCAGGTTTCATGCAGCCTCTGTCGCCATATGCGAAAAGGTAAATCACCCGTGAGTCAGTTGTAATACTGTAGTTGTTAAGGATTTAAGTCAATAATATGAATCCTAGAACTATCTCAGGAATAAATCTTTAGCATTGACAAGCAATTTAATATTAAAAATATAAAAGATATATGTAAAATATTTTGATATATTATTTTAACTACATGAATATCACACTACTATAAAATTCTTTTACGCTATATTATTTAAAATTTTTATCAGAAATATTACAAGCAGTAATTACAGAGACATTTAAAAATTTCATATAATAGACAATAATTTGAAGAGACAAATATTTATAATTTTAATTGCTACAAATATTGTTAAAAGACAATTTTATAGAAAATTTTAGAATTCATGTACTTAAAAAAAAAGAACAATTTAAAGTA
>NW_017276983.1:0-569 GCF_001594065.2 Cyphomyrmex costatus
GTATCTAGGAATACGATTAAACCGACGAGCTACCTCCGCGCATACGAAAGTTAGGTCGTTACATGGTTTCGTGGTTATAGACAAGGACAGCGCGTTACAGAATGACAGGTATAGACGTGGCTTCGACGATTTCGCGATTCTGTAAGTCGTACAGTGTTTATCGTGACAGCGCGACGATATGGACGAAACGAATAACATCGCCGAATGCGAAAGAACCGCAAAACTGATCGCGAAAACACGTGCGTCGATTCGTAAGAAACACAGAGCGTTGAAAACGGGCATAATGGAGAGCGAAATTGCCCTGGAGAAAAGATTCAAACCGATCGTAGAACCGTTGAGACAAATTGTCGATATCACTGATACGTCCAAGCTCCGATTCCGGGAGGAGCTGCGGAAGGGCGCAACGAACTCTACCCGATATTCGGTCACGCTCAATCCCCAAATTTCGGAAGGGGCAACGGAGGAGCGTCACCGAGTTCGGGCTCTCTTAGGTACACACCGTGGAGTGTCCTGCGAGTCGATCGTACCTTTAAATGCTCCGGAAAATGGGTCAGTGTCTCGAAAGAGAC
>NW_017276983.1:5473-5711 GCF_001594065.2 Cyphomyrmex costatus
CCGCTTGTTAATATAAGGTTACTTTAACGCATGTTAATATATGGATTATGTTAATATAAAGGTATTTTATTGTGCGTCCGCGAAATTGGGTATTTTATAATGTCCCCAAGGTAGAGTACCGATTGCATTAGGTAAGACGTATTGTTTGTTATCATACGGACTTAGAGCAATTTTTGTTTCAAAAATCGTAAAAACCTCATGCAAAGACGATTGTATTCGCGATTGACGTCTCGACTGT
>NW_017276984.1:0-855 GCF_001594065.2 Cyphomyrmex costatus
CAATTATCGTTCAAATTTTTAACATCTTTTAAATAATGATTTACAAGGATTTTCTTTTTTAAACAAAGGCTCTAATAGGCTAAGATGGTCCAAAATGCCCCAGAAGGTATTTCAATGGCTCAAAGTCTATTCTTTTCTATACTGAAAAGTAAACATTTTCAGCAAGTTTCAACTTCCTAGCCGAATAATTAAGCCCGTTACACCGGAAAAGGTGTTTTTTTAATTTTTATTTTTTTACTTCGTAACTGTAAGAGCAATCTCTACACAAAAATTCAAGTGTGTAAACGATATCAGAGTACATATATGAATACATATATGACAATTTTTTCGGCGTAATTTACTGTACGGGAGATTTTTAAAAAAATTAATGAAAAATTAAAAAAATTTTTTCTCGCTTTCAAAAAATGACGCCCTCTGAAAAAAATTTCAGAAGATGTATTTTCGTTTAAAGTATATTGTCAATTTTTTTCAGATTTTTAAAAAAATTGGGCCATTGTCAAAAAAAATAAAAACTGCATTTTTCACCAGTTTTTAACTTTATAAGCGCAAGTGACCTATATTTGCATGATATTTAACGCGCAATTAGTTATATTTCTTCGCACAATAGAGAGACATGTTTATTTTTCAATCCTACATTCATTATATCAGATAATTTGCGATATTTCTTAATTTTTTACCGGCATTTTTGTATATTTGTTTGAAATAATATCATTATAATGCTAAAGATTGTATATTGCTGTGGAAACGCGTAAAAACCCGACATTCAAAAACCCGATACTTCAAAAACCCGACACTTCAAAAACCCGACATTAAAAAACTCGACACTTCAAAAACTAGACTTTAAAAAACCCGACA
>NW_017276985.1:0-2639 GCF_001594065.2 Cyphomyrmex costatus
CTTTCTCGATAAACGAGAGTACATTGAGTAGCGTTTCGAAGCAGTCGATTCCGTAATATGCCTTACAAAAACGAGAGTACATATCAAACAGGAGAGCGTATCTCTTTTGGTCGAAATCGAGATTCAAATCACCGTATGGATAAAACTCTGAGTTGAGATAAAGCTTCACATTACTCAATTTACAATCGTCAAACACGCTCGCATCTTGACACATGATATTCTTTCGACCGGTCTGAAGAGCAAAGATAACGTAACGCGGCTTCTCGAGTAGTGTCGCCGTTTTGACAGCCCATGTATGCTTCGTCGTACTCTGTAACAGAGGATACTCGTACAGATCCCATGAGCGAAAACTCATACTGAGATAACGACCGCTTTCCAATGCTCGCAGCATTGATAGTTTAGTGATCTCGTTTAGCATAACATGAGGCATCCGCCATTGCACTTTGATCAGTTCAACCTCCGGCTCCGTCGCTGAATTTCCCAGTATACAATTGTTATCGTTGCGCGCTCGTATCAAAATCAATTCATGGCGAGCGTTAACAATCACGCGTTTGTAATCCTCGCAAAAGCCCAACAGCATGTTGAGCGGTACGCAAAAGTTAAAGTAACCTTCCGTTATGTCGGATCTAGAATTCCACCCAGCGTTCAACGCAATCAAAGACTTGTCATACGTCAACGATACATAGTTCTTGAGGGTACTGGTAATTCCAACATTTCTGTTGCGATCAATCTCCACACTGTTGAGTTCATACCGAATTTCATCAAACATGAACGCTATGCAATTATTTCCAAGCGTTGTTGGCGTCTCATCATCCTTCTTCTTCACAGTTAATCTTCCTTCAATGTAGAGAAAACCTTCGCATGGCAACGTGTATAAATCCTGCTGCTGTATAGGTATTCGTATCTCGTCGCTATGTCCAAACGTGGTATTGGCGTATGGATTGTACGTATGAAATTCAAACTTGACGATGCGATCGTCAAAGATCGGCTCACCGACAATGTTCAAGATATCAGCCATTTCGTACGATAAAACCCAACGACTTTAAAAATGCAACGTTGGACGCACTGAGTCTTTTTCTAGATAAAATCTCTCCGTTAAAATCTCTCGTCTGTTTCGGTTGTTCATTCAGCACAAGCATCTCACGTTAGCGCCGTCGTCTTCGTACATGCAATCTAACGGCAATCTCCTCTCCACGAAAATCGAGCAATCGGCCGTCTTGATCCACTACGCGAATCGTCAGATCCGTAATGCTCCGTACGACGATCGGAAGGTAAATGATTTGCGTCGGCCTTTCCGATATCTTATATCCTTGTGGGACAATCGGTGAAAACTCGTGTATCGTGTGCACGCACTTGTCGTTGCTGTACGCACCCGCGATCACGTTGCACTCGATACGAATAATGTTTACGTTGATGATATTTATCGGCACGTGATTCATGCCACTGTTGCGGTTCGAGCACGCTATTCGATGAAAATCCCAACAGCTGTCCAATATTGTAAGGTTTGGTGAAATTTATCGAATAGGCGCATTTGATCTCACTCCTCATCGTTTTGTTATTGGCGCGAATCACCAGCGGAAACTCTTCGTCCTCCTTACGTTTTACACCACGAGAACGTAAAATTTCACGCTTCAAATACCGCTCTATATCGCGCAGTTCGTACGATCCTTCGGGAATCACAATTTCCTCATTGTCGAAATAAAACTTGTTGTTTGTCGAATTTACATTCGGTAGAGTGTAGTATGTTTCAAAGTCAGTTAGACCGAGCTCGTAATCGCCATCGCTCAAATCTACCGCCGGAAAATAGCTCACGGCTAGAACACTACTCTTGCCCGTCAGCGTAAACGTCAGCGACATGTTTGAACGAATACTGAGTTAAACCGCGCAATGTCAGTCTTTAAATTGTTTATCACTCGTCCGTAGAAACTGTAGACACAACTGTCCGCAATTGCTCTGATTGTAACGTTGATAAGGTATGTGATTGTACCGGATTACACAGTTTGTTAGATATCGCTCGAGTTCCTTCGGCGGCCGGAGGTTACCAAAACTGTCGAAATATATGACACGATTCCCCCTTTTCGCGTACGCTACCCAATGCGTACCGGATCCCTCAGCGTTGTCTAGATTCACGATACCGCTCTCGTTTCGACGTACTCCTTCCACCGGTAATGTCGTACGCATAAAGATACCTCTGAAATACGGAATGCGCATACGTTTTGCAAGTTGTAGCAGTTGCACGTTGGTAGTTACACCCGTTGGTATTTTTAACGTCTCATCGACGTTTTTTTTTTTCTCTTTACTACTCCTCGTCCACGCTTGTAGGGAGCGAGATAAACACCGTGACCTTCCATGACGCGATTATGACGTTGCATTTCTTCCAGCTGACGCTCCGCTGCTCTGCTATCATTTACAGCCTTGGCGACTCTCGCCGCTCTACCGACCAACGACCCGAGGACGCCCAGCAGCGGAAGAACAGGCAGGATACCGCCGCGTTTCGCTATCAGAAGTATCCTCTTTCTCTTTCGCTTCTTTGTTTTCAAGCCCATACCCATCTTCATTTTAGCCTTCATAGCCGCCCAAACAGCTGTGGCGGCTGCTCTCTCTGTGAGAGACGAATCTCTCGCGGTAATGCGTTTCCG
>NW_017276986.1:0-1465 GCF_001594065.2 Cyphomyrmex costatus
TAAAAACAGTTGATCAGTCATTTGTCGATTATATTCGCGTGCATTTAGAAAATATTCCAGAACTTGAAAAATCTGCAAGAAGAAAGTTATTATTTGATACTCTTATTGCACCATTACCCAAAACGTAATAAGAAATGTATTTTTTCACTTCTTTCTCTATATATTTTTTTATTCTCTTTATGTTTTTATTTATTTTGATACAGAGTTTTATTTTTATGTTGTACAAAAACTGCAGAAATTTATTTTATTATATAAAATTATAACTCCAGTTTGCAGAATCTTATTGTTCATTGCATCATTTTTTTAATATAATGCTATAAGTTTATTTTGAAATATACATTTTCAATGTACTTAATATTGTATTTCTTTTTATTATAATAATATTGACGTATTTTTTAAATTTAAAATTAAATATCTGTAAAACTACTACAATTTTCAGTTAATAACACTATTTTAATGTACTAAAGTGTTATTAGAATAAATATATATTAACTATTTGTTATATATCTTTTGTTAATTTTTTATTTATACAGATGTTCCTTTGTATCTCATCACAAGTGTGAAATATTGATGAAACAGTTACTTTATCATTTACCATGTTTCAATAATTGTATTTAAAAATGATGTTAGGTAAGTGGAAATATTTTAATAAATCCGAATTATAACAAATAATAAATAGGTGTTTATTTACATGCAAGACTTAATTTTATTTTACTAAACATTTCAGGGTTACAAATTTAAAAAACTAGATTGTATATTTATATGCAAAAATATAATTTTTCAATTACTCTACATGTCTATTAACATAAGTTATGGTATCGCAATAAGTTAACGCTTTGTACTATAATAAATATAACATTTTTATTGTACAAAATTATTGTATTATGTTTCCTTCTCCATATAAACCTCTTTTTACAAAATCATATTGCCATTTTACTTCACCTGCAGGAGTAGTAAAATAATTACATAATAAGTCTCTTTGTGCCAAACCTGCACGGGTATTTAAACTTTGTAAATTTTCACTCAGTAACCATTGTGTATTTCTACACATACATTCATCATTATGTAAGAATTCTTGATTATAAGTTTTTTCTCCATTTTTTTCTTCTTCAGTCATAATGAAATTGTGCAAACAAACACAAGCTGTTACTATTATATCTGCTGTTTTAGGTAACACACATAAAGCTTTATGAAATATTTCAAATTTATTGGCATATATTCCATAAGCACTTTCTATTGATTGTCTAGCGCTTGAAAGTCTGTAGTTAAAGATTTTTTTTTTGATAACTGTTTGCCAGAATATGGTTTCATTATTCTGGTTGAGAGTGGAAAAGCATCATCTGCTACGAAATATCCATATATCATAACATCACAGCCAGGTAATGCAGTTACATCCTTTGATAAATTAAGATCATTATTTTTCAAACACACACCTATTTCAGAGTCTGCAAAAATACCTCCATCG
>NW_017276987.1:0-223 GCF_001594065.2 Cyphomyrmex costatus
TAATAATACATTCCGCTGTGATGTAACAGAAGTTATTGTTAAGAAGTAATTACCTAGCGTAAAAAGAATAAGTAATATTAAAAGATAAATATATACCGGAGAGATATAACAATAGCAACAACGGCAGTAGGTTGAATCGTAATTTATTCCTAGTGATATTTAATGCCGTCTAAGGCCGTAATAATTTGACTGATCAAGAGATGATTTTAATGTATAACACCTG
>NW_017276988.1:0-582 GCF_001594065.2 Cyphomyrmex costatus
AAAAAAACAATGCCATTCGACTGTCATGGGTCATTTCGACTGCACGCGGAGCGGTGAGGAGGATAATGCAACTTTCAGCTGATAACATATTGCGGAAATTTTTTAGAAAACTGTAATATGCAAATTGTAATCTGTTTTACTTATATGTATGTATGTTCATTTTGAATTTGCACTTTGAATGATCTATTAGTTACTTTTCGTGGTACATATTCAACATAGAAAATATACTTTGTGTATGTTGCAGTTATTTTCTAGAACACTGTAATACTTTTATTGTAATCTGTTTAACTTATATGTAGGTATGTTCATTTTGAATTTGCATCTTGAATAATCTATCATTTACTTTTCGTGGTACATTTTAATATAAAGTGTTCTAGGTAGCACAATGTGTATTCTATATTAGAAGTTCTCTGATAAGGATCCAAACCGAGGATCGAAACGTAAGAAAAGAAAATTGTATATTTTCAATAAATTGCATCAACACACATTAACATCCAGTGTACAAGACTCGATTAGGCGTTTCTCTTTTTCTTTTAAATGATTATCTAATAATAATATATTAACCACGAAAAGTAACTGATA
>NW_017276989.1:0-615 GCF_001594065.2 Cyphomyrmex costatus
ATTCGCTGGAAAAATATTTTTTATTTTAGGCAGAAACTCTAGAACTCTTCGGGATGCATTCGACACTGTCGAAATTTTCATTTTTTAAAAATAATGTCCCAACTTCACAGAGGTCATTTTTAACTCTTGATTGCGCAGTTATAATAGAGAATGATTAATAATTTCACCTACATTACATTTACCTTCATTACATTTACCATTCAAATGGAATGAAGTTTCCGGTAAATATTATTTGAATTTATTATCTGATAGTAAAAATCATGACGTGATAGTAAAATTTATAGTTACTAGAAACTTCATTTACTATGTGCGTCGAGAACAGTCGGCGGACTCTTTAAATCCAGTTTCGACGTGTGTGGGCCGACGCGCGCGGCGGTACCATACATTTGAGTTGATCGCATATGTATACACGAATATATGCCAGCGGTGCTAAGAAATCGCGGTCGCGATGCGAAATCGTTAGGCTCGTTTCCTCATTATACGGGGGAAACGTCTGGGATACATCGATAACCGAGAATTCTCGGAGAAGATCTGGATCAAAACGGAATTTAGAGATGTTAGCAACAAACGCGATTATTGCTCCCACTCGTTTTGTTCTGTGTCGGTTCGGTTCTT
>NW_017276990.1:0-1010 GCF_001594065.2 Cyphomyrmex costatus
ATATACAATAAATATGTTACATCGTGGTATATATTAACTAAAATCTATTAATTAAAATCTATTTTATATAATAAAATTTAAAAAAAAGAATGATTGTAATTCAATGATTTGTATATAATAATATATTTTAAATTGATTGCATATAATAATTATATTAATTTACATTTTTTAACGATATTGTTCAATTAAATTTTAAAAGTTAAAATTAGTAAATTGCAATTATAAATAAATTTTATTAGATATTTAATTTAATAATTTGTATTTACATTGAAGTAGAAGAATATTTTATATTGTTTTTTATTAATTATATCATTTCTAAGAAATTGACTTTGTAATTTAACATTCGTAATTATTTTATTGTTTTTTTTTTAAATTTTGTAATTATATAATAATCATAGTATTTAATGTATGGAGAAAGTATATTTCAAATTAAGTATACATTAATTATCTCATTTTTATCGAAATATCTGTGTAATTAAACAAATTCTAAATCGTTTATAGAAATATATATATATAATTTTAAATAAACGAAATTCATTTTATCAAAAAAACATAATATGTCAAATAGATGTTAAATACAATAAATAAAATGAATTTTGATAAAATGAATTTTATCAAAAAAACATAATATGTCCAATAGATGTTAAATACAAAGGAAAAGTTTTAAATTAATTTAAAATCTATTTTTTATAATAAAATTTAAAAAAAAGAATGATTGTAATTCAATGATTTGAAAAGTATATTTCAAAATGAATATACATTAATTATCTAATTTTTATCGAAATGTCTGTGTAATTAAACAAATTCTAAATCGTTTATAGAAATATATATATAATTATAAATAAACGTAATTCATTTTATTAATAAAACATAAAATATCAAATAGTTGTTATATACATTAAATATATTACATCGTGTTATTAATAATTTTATATATAATGACAAATTATATAATTTTTTTGGTAAAAAAAGAAAAAGGAAATCTATTTTTTATAATAAAATGTTTAAAA
>NW_017276991.1:0-21285 GCF_001594065.2 Cyphomyrmex costatus
TTTATTTACTTTTCGTGGTACATAACATAGAAAATAACATAATGTATGTTCACTTTGAACTGGTACTTAGATAGCTCGACCAATCAGCGTGCGACATTACGAGACCACCATTTCGTGCAACTGATCAAAACGCCGAAACACATAATCTGATATTATTAGCACACTGAGAACATCCTCCACAATCTATCCACATCTTAATTACCTTATCCACAGAGATTATAATTACCTTTTTACTAACTGCAACCTTTATAACCGATGCATGAAACATACCTCCTTTATAACTCATGGATGAGAATATAACAACCCTTACGGTAACTGCCCTTAACTACAGAACATAGAAACACCCTTAACAAACATCCCCTAATAAATCTCAAATCCTTTTAACACAAATTAAATACTTTAAAATAATATAAAGAACGTAATAACTTCCTGCATGATACTTACCACTTTATAATTATTCAGAATAACTTACCCTTATAAAACCTCGACCCCTCTTTTCAAATAACTACCTTTCAATATTCTACAATTATTACAAACCTTTCAAAAACTCCGAAAACCTGTGAAAATTCATGACAAAGAAACCTGACATCATAATTCCACGAATGGCTAATAATAGAAAATTCATCATAAATTCAAGGAAGATGGTACATATTATAATTCATAGAACTAATTGACCTCCTTAACTACCCACGGATTCCAAGAATTAGAACAAAGGAATCAGAGTACCACCTCCCTTTCAGTTCACATAATATAAATACGCCGCACTCGCAGCAGTGTTATGCAGTTTAAGATACACATAGTTCGAGATTAGTTACCAGTTCATATCAGTTAACGAGTGACGTCTAATCAGTAGTGCAAACCGCCAGCGCAACCTTACATTAAGCCGAGATACATTAAGTATAAAAGAACCTCTTGTACTCAACATTTTAATTAAATAATATTTTATTTTTAATATATTTTCTTTATGGTAGTTACCCTTTTGAATGGCGACAAGTTTTGTAACGTACATAAATACAGTTTGCTTGTACACATCGCATTTATCGCATTTTCTTTAAAATACAGTCCACACATGTTACGACATACCATATACAAAAAAAATTTTGAAGACTGTCCTCGAAAGTGCAAAAAGTCCTCAAAATGTACTATCTGTATCAAAAAATGTCCCCGAAATGTACCAAAGCAATATATATACATATATATCATACATCCGTGTGAAGATTCTCCAACGCTACAACTAAACAACAGCAGTAAGTTTTCTGCTCGCTTATTCAAAACCTCCTCCGACACGAAGCCATATCTTCAGCAGCAGCCAGTCATCGGAAAGCCGATCGGTTCACTGACCAATTATCCTGGGGTTTCAACTCCTTAACTGCGAAAGAACCCGCAATTCATACTATAAAAATAAATATTAAAACTTAGGTGTCTACGCTCATTGGCAGGTTTTACCAACCCGCTAGGACGTGACAAGCTAAATTTTTGGTGGCAGAGAAGTGGGATTTGCCTGTTCATTAGTTGGAGACATCCGGCGCCGAAGCTAAAATTTCGGCAACTGCTTGGTGGGATTGCTCTTCAACAGCTCGAAGATTCCCCGACGACGACGACGGAATTGCCATTGAATTATCACGCCTGAGGGAAGATAACCTTGGATATTTCCTCGACGACAACGACGGTAACGACGAGATTGCCCGACACTAGTCTCAGCCGAGATATACAATCGTGGATATTCTCAATCGTGTCACGACGAGCGACAGCAGGGATAAGGCTACAACCGATTTCTCGATGACTTCTACGAAGATTCTACTACTCAACGTATTCCTCATTGCATCCGATGCGTAAGTCACAAATCTTACAAATAATAAATATACAAATACGCATACGCAAGCTCCGCAATAATTACGCATATACGAGCTCTACAATTCCAAGAATCAAGAAGAATAATAATATATATATACGCATATACAAATTCAAAGAGAGACAAATCCAAGAAGAAGAATAATAAGAAAAATAATACGTAACAAATACATAAAAAGAGAGAGAATTCAAGAATAATAATAATAAAAATAATAACGTACAATAAATAACTTCACCCACACACGCAATTACAAAGAGAGAAAAAATCAAAATGCACACTGACGAAGTCAACTCACTCACTCACCAAATTCAAAATTTAAACTTTAATGAAGATGGACGACGCTCCGCTCCTTATATCAGTCTACGCCACGCCGCTGAAACAATTCTTCCTTTTGATGGTAAAAATATGCCAGTATCACAATTCATTAATAACTGCACACACGCGAAGAATATGGTATCTCCAACCGCAGAATATGATTTAGTTCAGATGATTAAAAATAAATTAGTAGGACCCGCTCTAAGAGTTGCTTTAAGTGAAGAATACAATGACATTGAATCATTATTAAATTGTTTAAAAACTCGTTTCGCACCAGTATACTCAACTTCTCAATTACATGGAGAAACAGTCGTAGATTATGGTAGTCGTGTATCAATGATTTTGCATCAATTAAAATCTACATATCAAAGTGAAATCCAAATCAAGCTGCACAATTTATTAACTCCGCAGAAACAATCGCTGTAAAAAATTTTCTAACTGGTTTAAATAATGGCATATATACGAGACTGCAATCTCGCGAAATTTTAACATAAAATAACGCCATTGAATTTGCAATCAAAGCTGAAACGGATTATAATGAGCATAGGCAAAGAACGAAAATAGCCGAAGGTCTTATGCAATCTCTACGCTGTAATAATTGCTTTGGATACGGTCATGAATCACTCTCGTGCAGTATAGTCAATCCACTAGCACGCGTATCACACGTACAGTGGTAACTAAAAGTTTGTACGTTCTGCATGAAAGTAGGTCACGTACGCGCTCAGTGCCGAGCATTACAACCGCAATCGCCGATAAGTAATCTAAACGTTATGAATAATCGCTTCAATCAACAGTACGCCGTGAATAACAGAAATGTAGGAACATTCTGTCGATATTGTAAAACTCCAGGACATACTCTTGATCAATGTCGTAAGAGACAGTATAATAACGAACGTTATAGATCGCCACGACCGCCTGAAGATCAAAATCAAATAAGATTTAATAATAATAATATTCGCAATGCAACGCAGGGAAACCAAGAGAGGGTACAGCGAGTAGGCGCTGCGCTGAACGAACGCCCACGGGTGCGCCGCATAGCTCAAGGACAGCAGACGGATATGCTCACATAGGAATCACGAACGATGTGACTAATCGACCCCCTAATATTACACTACCGAGTGATGATCTCATTGACAATCGCGCTAGTTTCATGATTGATACAGGTTCTGACTTGAATCTTATAAAAAGATCGTTATTGAAAAACGAAGTAGCTATTGATTCTCGGACAGTTTTCGAGCTCACTGGAATAACGAAAGGACGAACACGAACAGTAGGCGTAGCAACTTTGCGCATTTCTGACGATAATGTTTTGTTCCACGTTGTCTCGGACGAGTTCCCTATTGGTGCAGACGCAATCATAGGTACGGAATTCTTCCGAAATCATAAGGTGACAATTGACTACCTGAGGGAATGTCTTGTTACCAAAGGCATAGCATACTACTTTCAGAACGATGAAACAGTTCAAGTACCAGCACGAACACGTAAGCAAATGTATGTTCATGTTGCAGACCCGGAAATTCAATATGGATATATACTGTCATTGGATGCCGGACCTCAAGTATATCTGGGAAACGCAGTCGTATCTAATCGTCAAGGTAAAGCACATTTATACATCGTGAATACTGACGAGGATATCAATATCCTGAAGTAGAGATACCCACGATACACCTGTATCCATTTGAAGAAGGAAACACCCTTGTCGAACAAGAAAATCATGAACATTCTACACGAGACAGAGTAGAAGAAATAATAAGTTTATCGCGACTCGAACATTTAAATGAAGGAGAATATGATAACGTTATAAATTTAATTTCGCGACACGCCGATAGATTTCATTTGCCAGGAGAAGCACTGGGAGCCACAAGTGCAGTGACTCATCGAATCCCCACTACTGACGAGCAACCGATTAATGTTAAACAGTATCGCTATCCTCAAGTACACAAAGAAGAGATACGACAGATCGATGACATGCTTAACAAAGGGATAATCGAAGCTTCAACCTCTCCGTATAACTCTCCGTTATGGATAGTACCGAAGAAGGACGACTCGCAAGGAAATAAAAAGTGGCGACTTGTTATAGATTTTCGCGCACTCAATGAAAAAACCATCGGTGATGCATAACCTTTACCAAATATCGTAGACATTCTTGATCAACTTGGAAGTGCAAAATATTTTTCTATATTCGTCTTAGGCTCTGGATTTCATCAAATAAAAATGAGCAACGAAGATAAACATAAAACTGCATTCTCAACTCCCTACGGACACTTTCAATACAACCGAATGCCATTTGGACTTAAAAATGCCCCCGCTACATTTCAACGCTTAATGGATCAAGTTTTATCTGGATTACAAGTGTTACATCTCTGCGGAATGTATTCTTCAGCGACCGAAACTCTACTCCCCTGCCAAGTCCACCCCAGTGCCTCGACAAGTGTTGATGTTGTCAAAGACAACGAACCGCCTATGCGAGTAAAAGAATACTCTTGCTCTGTCTTACGCGACTATTTACGTAAAAATGTGCAAACTAATGATAAAGACTAGCCTCCGGTAACATTCTCTTATAAGGGGGGGGGGGGGGGGTGTTACATCCCTGCGGAATGTATTTTTCATTTTTGCTAACAATATTTTTGCCTGTTCTTATATCTTATTTCCAACCAATAATCAGTTCATTTAATTAATAATCAGTTAAAGTAATGTTCTATTTAATTATTATATTATAATCTTTATTCTGCTATGTTAAGATTTATTGCATTTATTAAAGTTCTTTATGTTCATTAAATTCATTAAGTTGCTTTTAAATATGTTAGATTTTCTATTGAATATTATATCTTTCATCATTTTTTATGTTAAGCTATCTTTTAGGAGCGACTAGATATATTAATTACGCTGTATTTCTTTATTAAGTTACGCTAAATTTTCTATTAGTAATTATGCTTCTATATTCCTCACATTAATTATATCCTTTACATTATGCGAGTTTAAATGTCTTTAGAAATATGTATAAGAAGGCCAACATATAAGTTATATCTTAAAACGCGGCTAAGTACTCGCGATTATATATATATGTGTATTAATCATCCTAAGACTCTTTCCAAGCATCCTAAGTTTTCCCGGTGCATCCTAAGATGTTCACCGCATCCTAAGCGTGAGTTATCGCGCTCTTCTCTTTGTGCTGTTTTTCGCTCTGTTACCCCTTCCTTAGCGGTCCCCACTTTCGCCGCCTCCTACCTCAGCGGTCCCGTCCAGCGGGCCTCTTACGCTCTCTTCTTTATGCGGATCATCGCCGCCAGCTCCTCAGTAGTGTTGGCTAAACCTCGATAGTCCAACTATTCGATAGTTTTTGAATGAATAGTAAAAACTATCGAGAGATCTTTGATAGTAGAAAAAATATCGATACTATCGATAATAAAAAAAAAAATTGAATTTTTGGACTTAATCCCATTTGTCGATTCAATTATCTTACTTAGAAGAAGAAAATACAATAAATAAATAAAGTGATTAATAATTCAAAATCTACATAATCCAAGCAATTAAAATGGGATAAATAATAAATTAATAAGCTGCCGAATTTATATATATATATATATATAAAATTGTAATTATATATATATAAATTTCAATTAATTTTATTTATATATATATGTATATATATATATATATAATAAACTATAATAATTCAATATTTAAAAAAATGTATTTCTATATTTAATTAAATTTTTGCATTTGAGGCTAAAATTTGTAAAACGTTTCTCCGACCAAACCTTTTTCATAAGAAATCGTTATTGAAACATCCATCATTGCAATATATATCTTATTTTATTGTTATAATAAATTATATATATACCTTACTTTATTGTTACAACATATAACTTAGGCTGCGTTCCAATCTTCACTACCAGTGAATGAACAATGCTAAATCTATAATATACGTAACGTATACCATAGATTTTCAGTACTAGCAGTGATATCGGAACGCAGCCTTACAGTACAATAGTACATACATGTCGTATGTCTCATACATACTATATCACTATGTAATAATGTATCACAGGATCTTTGTACTAAACGAGAAATTATTACATTGCAATTTGCCATAAAGAATAAAAAATAACATATTATATAATATGTAATCAAAGAATTATGAAAATTATTATTAACTCGCATAATTGTGTTGATGTTATAAAATAATCTCTATAACAATTTTTCAATTATTTACAGAGTATGATGTTAGCCATGAATTTTGGCGTATAAACAACAAAAAATTTAATTTTTCTGGCTTTAATCTATTTCGGCGATCAGTAAGAATTAGTCCAGCATTCGAAAACACTTGTTCGGATGGTACAGACGAACCCGGGATTGATAAATATTTATGTGCTAATGATCTTAATGTATCTGATGGATAATTTTTCCAAAACTGAAAAACAGAATGTGATCGTTCACAAGTTTTCAATTCTAAATATTGCCTTGCACATATTATTGCTTCAGCGGTTGATGATGATTTTTCGTAGGTAGTCTTTTTAAGATTGTCAATAAAGTATAATAAATCGTCCTCTTTTTCTAAATTGCTTGACGTCAACGAATCAATGCTTTTATTTTCATCTACATATTGTTTGGAATTAAATTCCGCAGTCAAAATATTAAGAAATAATTTATCCGCATTTTCTTTTTGACTATTATTTCTAAAAGCAAGCATTTTGTACCTTGGATCTAGTATCGTTGCCATAATGTTTGCTGTTCTTAATTCGTACGGATAAAGTCGAGTTACAACTTAGGATTTTAATTTTTCAAAAACTTCTTTTCCTACGTTGGTTTTAAGCGAATTTTCAACAGAGTATAATTTTGATGAAATGCCATTTATTAATGGAATTATTAAAGACATTGTCACATACTGACTTCCAGAGATATCTTTTGTCGCCAATTCCAAAGGATTTAAAATTAAAATTAGATCTTCTAAAATCAATATGTCTTCAGCTGTCAAAGAATTGGGAGATTTTCGCAAATTCAACATTGCTAATAGTAATGAGTCGCGAACTTTTAATATTCGCTGAATCATGTAGAAAGAACTATTCCATCGTGTCGGAGTATCTTGTAAAAGTTTAAGCTCTTCTTTGTGAAGTTGTTTTTACATATCTCGGAACTTGTCCATTGCTACCGTACTGCTTCGGAAATATGTAACAATCTCTTTTACATGTTTCAAAATTGGTTTCACACTTGTTGTTTCTAATGCATCTAACGTGACTAAATTAATCGTATGTGCAAAACATGCTGAATGACGAATTTTTAAAATTGCAGCGGTTTTTATCATATTTGACGCATTATCAGATACCATTACAAAAATTTTCTCACGAATATTCCACTCTCGTAGTATCTCATCTAGCTCTTGAAAAGATTTGTGTTAAAATTATTGAATTGTGCTACTATTTATTATTTTCAAATATAGCTAAATCAATTAAACTAAAACAGACTCAATAAATATATTATGTATCGTGATTTTTACTTTCGCAATATGCTCTGCCGTGTGGTGTCCTACTACTTTCCGAATTTCTAGCATCGCTGATTTGATATCATTATCATATATAAAATGAATCGTAAGCGTCAAGATACCATCATTTGCTGTAGACATCCACATATCCGTTGTTATGGATATATGATTTACAGTAGACAGAATTTTGACCAAGATAGCTTTCATTTGATTGTAAAGTTTCGGAAGTAAAACATCCTTCAATTGCGTTCGAGACGGCAATTCATATTTATTATCTAGCTCGTGAATAAATCGTTGAAAGTACTTTCGTTCTACTATACGAAATGGTTCAAGATCATGTGCTACATATTCTACCAATAACTGGTCTAATTTAATTTTACGATCGCTATTTTTATCGTAAGGAACATATTGCTTCGTCATGTAATTCTTGATTGTGACCTTTCGTCGCTTTACAGTTGTACTTGGACCAGCAACCGGATCATCACAATCGTCTGCATCTGATTCACTTGTTGTTTCAACATCATTTTGTTTCCGTAATCTATCCAATTGTAATTTGTGTTTTCGCTTACAGTGATCCAACAAATTTGAAGTGTTCCCACTGGTCCTGTATTCGTTTTTACAAATATTGCATTTGGCGAAAGATCCATCTTTATTTTTGGTAAAAATTTTCCATACCAGAGATTTCATGCTTCTGAAAAAAAAAATTATACGATTCACTTTAAAAATTTTTTGAATATCTTTGTTCTTCGATCCAGCGGCTCAGTTTAACTTTGATGAGGTCTTCTCATTCGTAAAGTATATTGAATAATAGTAAAGTTATACTTAACAGTTCCATGAAAAAGCCAAGTCGGTAAAGGTGCAATAAAATGTGTAATGGTCTCAAAAATCGATTAAATTATACTCATTAGACGCGTTTTTTTTTTTATAAAACGAAAGAATCTGGCAGAAATAAGCGTCGCTCTACCCCGCGAAACGATATATTAAATGTTAAAATTGACGACTATTGAGGTTAGGATATATGTCATGGGCTACGTTCCGTTTGACGCATATGCGCGCATTCCCCTAAAGGCCGATATTTCATGTGTCGTACGACAAGGCTTTTCAAGCCTGTTTATTGGCTGTAAAACAGAGAGATCCGAGAATCTCTCTGTCCTATAGCCAATCAACGTGCTTGAAAAGTTTGTCGACCGACACATGAAATATCGGGCAAAATGCGCTCATATGCCTGAAACAGAACGCAGCCATGGTCACGTAAGAGCCCAAACACAAGCTTTTGCATAACGCATAATACATAGTGCATAAGAGAATCAGCCAATCAAAGTATTTCTTTTCGTTGAAGTAGAAGGAAAGGAGGACTTCAGATTGGTTGATTCTCTTATTTACTATGTATTATACGTTATGTAAAAGTCTGTGCTGCCCGCTTAACACTGCGATGTGAGCATACACTGCGGTCACATTTTCATATTTTGTGGCCACATGCGCATGCGTTTTTATAAGTATGCGTCCGAAAAAGAAAATAACCACTAACGCATTTTTCATGCGTTTTCTATAAGGCTGCGTATAATGGAGGAACAGATATTAGATA
Organism: Cyphomyrmex costatus; assembly: GCF_001594065.2. Classification (NCBI taxonomy): domain Eukaryota; kingdom Metazoa; phylum Arthropoda; class Insecta; order Hymenoptera; family Formicidae; genus Cyphomyrmex; species Cyphomyrmex costatus. The sequence goes on from NW_017276991.1 coordinate 9,235, forward strand.
TTAAAATATTAGATAACCTATCAGATACCAGTTACACCGGAATACACGATTCTGATAGGTTAATATTTTAACATCTAATATCTGTTCCTCCATTGTGCGCAGCCCTATTGTATTGTTGAGTATGGGTTTCGACTTTAAAGTTTAAAGTTGCAATATTGTTGGTGGCTGCCGCTGTGTCCGGCAGGTGACTGCGGCGGTTGTTGGTACTATTGGGTTGATAATAAAATTTCGATAGTTTTCGAAACATTCGAATGTATTCGATAGTAAAAACTATCGATAGTATTCGATAGCACTATCGAGGTTTAGCCAACACTACTCCTCAGTTCAACTCCGGATCTCCTACTGTCAAGACGCATTCAAGTGTAAGCCGTCAAGTCCCTGCTTAGTGCACACTTTCACTCCGAGTTACTCCGCTTCATCAGAGGCGACAAATTCCTTTACAATCCAATTCCTTTCTTTAATTAATTCAATAATTAAGTTCATTATACGCCATACGTTACAAGCGATTATAATACAAGTTCATATTATTACTCCATAATTATTAATCGATTATTACAATTTATAACTACGTTATTTACCTTGAATATAATTATTAGTGATTACTATTCAACGTTCACATTTATATTACATTATTGTTAAAGACGTGTTAGTTAATCGACTAATTAACCGAGTTTTATGTTTCACTGTTTAATTATAATTACTTTTGTATCAATACTTGACAATATATTCAATTAATTAATCCTTAATTAACTCTGAAGATTCATTTATTACAATTTAGCATCCTATCCTTTGTCCGCGTCAATCCAGTTAGTGCGCGTTTGCGAGATAAGGGCGCGTTATCGGCAGCCGCATACATCAACATCGTAGCCAGCCAGCCAACCTTATCGCCGTCGCCTGGGACCTGTTGACTGCATTCCAACCGGATGACGACAGCCTGTACCGGAAAAGGAGCCTATACACTCAGTGTACTACTATTTAACAAGTAAGTTAATGAAAAGGTTAGTGGGAATACAAGTGTTATAACAACGCGGCACCGCGTACGGTATTTTTAGGGAGGCTCATACCATTATTCATTTACACAATAAACTCTTTTAAGATTATTTAATAATACATTAATTGATTAATTCACGCTATTTAACATTGACGCTTTCACTCAAAGATATTTAGAATTTATTAAATATGTTGACCGCTCGCAACATATCACATATCTCTATTTTATTGCGTTGACCGCTCGCAACGCCTTGTGATCATTTGAATATTTTGGAGCCCATTTATACAATATAGTGAGTTATTAGAATAAGTAATTTTACGGCTGCATGTCTGATCAAAGGAGAGCTTCGGCTCCCGTTTCAGTCGTTACTGACGCGGCCTTGCCGTACCAAGCTTGGTTGGAAACAGCGCGTTTTTGCATCGCAACATTTTATCGTAATACAGAAACCGGTTATAAACTTTGTTTCGATTGCTATCATGGATACACCCTTGTCGAGAGAGCTAATTACATAGGCGTAATACGTCACTATATTTCCTTTGAAATTAATTACGATTTCGATAATTGCTATAAATGCCACGGTGGCCACGCTAATAGTCGACCAATACAACACTGTGATCGCTGTCCTGACGCTTTTCGTGAATTCGTCCAGTATTTAATTCACTCCGGCAGTAACCCCTACGACGAACCGGGCTGCACGATAAATATCGTTTTTGAAGAATATTTTTAATTATTCATGTGTCCCCCATCAAGGGCAGTTATTAATGGAAATTTGAATTTAATATCTCGCTCTCCACCCCAAGCTTGGGTCGACACGGCTCGCTGCTGCACGGAATGGTACTATGAACACATATTAAATAATTTAAGAATTTGTACCACTTGTTATTCTGAAAAATCTTCCTACGACCAGGGATTCTATATTAACATATTTTCACATTATATGTAAATCGGGGAAATATTTGATAACGACAAATGTGCAGGTTGAAATCAGCAATACGTAAGAATGTCCTTAGTTAACTTTTGCAATATTTGCTCCCCGACTTTAAATGATTTTATTCAATATTTAATACATTCGGGAGATACCCCGTACAGCGATGATGATCCAACTTATTTATTTATCTCGAGGAAAAGATATCAATAAATAAAATAAAATTTTCACTAATTTCTCCTAACCTATCCCACCAAAAGCTGTGGCAGTCACACGTCCGTGAGAAATAAATTGGGACTGACCGCTATGGCATAACACAAGGTATCGAACTATTTGTATATCTTTATGATATCGTTATATACGCACCCTCACTCGAAGGACACGAAATAAAATTCGACAGACTTTTGAAAAGATTATCTGACGGTAATCTCTCACTACAACCAGACAAATGTGAATTTTTAAAAAGAGAAGTAGTTTACCTTGGACACATTATAACCGAACATGGAGTTCAACCTGACCCCGCTAAAATAGCAGCTGTTAAAAATATTCCTACACCAAAGACTCGAAAAAATATTAAACAATTCCTTGGATTAGTAGGATACTATCGAAGATTTAATGAAAATTTCTCAAAGATTGCCAAGCCTCTATCTGATCTAACTAAACAGACTGTAGCATTTCAATGGACAGATCGACAGCAACAAGCATTTGAAAAATTAAAAGAAATACTTTTACTCCGAACCTATATTACAATATCCGAATTATAACGAACCATTTATTATCACCACTGACGCATCTGGTTACGCAATTGGCGCTATATTAAGTCAAGGTATTGTTGGAAACGATTTACCTATTGCTTACGCATCTAGAGTACTCAACAACGCAGAAACACGTTACTCACCGACAGAACGAGAATTATTAGCGCTCATATACGCAGTAAAACACTTTAGACCTTATGTCTATGGAAAGAAATTTACATTGATCATAGATCACAAGCCTCTCGTATGGTTAAACTCAGTCGCAGATCCGACTTCACGATTAATGCGATGGAGATTGAAATTAGCAAAATATAATTACGAAATTAAATATATACCTGGAAAGAAAAATCAAAACGCTGATGCTTTATCACGAAATCCTGTTATTCTCAATGAAATAAAAGCAATTTATCCTCTAGAAGCTAAACGAGCATTACCTACAACAAGTTGTTATAGCCCGAATGGCTATCACTTATTTTATCAGTTATTTCATTTCAACCGGCATAGCAACCGGCACCGGAAATGCAAGTCTGCACATTCCTGAAAACCGCGCGCGAATAAAGCAACGATGGAAGACCATAGCGCGCGCGATATCATACCTACTTGCATTCGGCGTGACAACCGACAGCGGAAATGCAAGATTGCAGATTCTTTAATCACGTGATCGCGCCTCTAGCGCGATGAATATTACCATATATGGTCCGATCGGCGACCAAAAGCGACATTATCAAACCCAATATAAGCGACCGCCTAATTGCGGAGCAGAGAGTCTTGTCATACATCTAAACGTAACGATACGTTACGCGCGTCGCGAGAACCGAGTCATATTACATCCGCGATAACGAGTGTCGCCGACCGGTCTAAGTCACGAGCGAGGACTTTAACCCGAGTATTATTCTTTTAATTAAATCCAACTATTATAATCAACTACTCGAATTGTAACAATCAAAGTGTAATCTTTTAATCGGGTAATTGTACCAATTCAACAAAGGGTTAAATGTAATCAGTGGTAATAACCACTCGAAATTGTAAGTGTTATAATAAATAAAAGGGGTTATTTTAATAAAAGTGTGGTGCAGTGTGTGTTTGTTCTACGACCTTGACCACTTTCCTTGTTTTCCTCGTGGGTTCCAACCCTTTGAGCGGATCGAATCCCAAAATAATATCTTGTTGCACCGAGAGGTACAACAAAGTGGATCATCAGAGCATGAACATAAGAAATTAAAAGTAACACATCCTACTGCAAAACGTCCAGTACCACTAAGTAACGATGAATCTGGAAATCCCGCTCCTCATAAGAAGATTAAACCTGCAGAATTATCTCCTTACATAGATACAGATAACGAACAAAACTCTAAAACTGATGACGATACTACAAGCTCTTCATACGAAACAGACTGGGAAACAGATCAGACAAATATACGATATAAAAGTGAAAAACGCAAGAGAGAAGAAAGCTCGTCGAATCACGAAGAACGACGACGACGGAAGAAACGTAAAAAACCACGACGCAGCAATTAAGATGAAATAATAGACGAAAATGTTCCGCCTGACATTGAAAATGTCACAAGAAAACGAATACATGGTAAAAAAGACTCCCCCGTTACTAGTAATAAACATATGCCTGAAGCCGATAATGCAGACTCTCTCCAAGTACATTGAAGAACACAACGAAATACATCAAGAAATTTCAACTCCTGAAAATAACATGGATATATCATCTCATTCTGACAGCCCAATTTTCGCATCACAACCACAACTACGCGAAAGAAAGAAACGGAAACATAAAGATAAAGAAAACGAAATTCCAGAAAAAACACAAAAGCAAGCAAGCGACTCAAGTGATAGTTTTATAGTTCAAAGAAATATCAAAGTACAAGCCGAAGTACACACATTCCCTACAGCATTACAGAACTTTGGAAAATTATCTCCAAAGACACCTTCAAAAATATCTCCAAGAATACCATTACAAATTCCTATGGCCTCGCAAAATTTTGATTTAATCGAAGAAGCAGACATACCTGTGACACCTGCCATACATGACATTGAAAAAATGGATTACGAAATTGATAAACCAATATACGCATATCGCTCACCTCAACATAAGAATACAGCAAGTGAAATTGAAAAATATATTCAAACATGTAATAGCTGTCAAAAGAAAAAACTTGTAAGAGTAAAACCAAAGCAACAGATGATAATAACTGATACGACAGCCGACGCATTTGACAAAGTTTCATTAGACATACTTGGACCTCTTCCTACGACAATGAATGGACATACATATATACTAACAGTGCAAGATTTATTAACTAAATATTCTCTCGCTATTCCATTAAGACAAGCAAATTCAAGCGAAATAGCTGAAGCATTTACACGAAAATTTATATGTCAATTTGGAAGCCCTAAAGCAATATTAACAGATCAAGGAACGAATTTCACAAGTGCTATGATGAAAAGATTTGCAAGATATTTTAAAATAAAACAGTATAAAACCTCCGCTTTTCATCCACAATCAAACGGATCATTGGAAAGAAGCCATCACGTATTGACAGAATATTTAAAGCATTACATATCAGATGAAAAAGATTGGGACAATTGGCTCGAACATGCAATATTTTCATATAATACAAGTGTACAAGAAGGAACAAAATTTACTCCTCACGAATTACTATTTGGAAAAATAGCAAGACTACCATCAGAATTTAAACCGAATGATACTTTAGAAACATAGATTATGTCGATGAATTAATTGACAAAACGAACGACCTTAGAAAACTCGCAGATACAAATTTGAATCAAGCAAAACATAGATCAAAATATTACTACGACAAGAAAATTTTGAAACGACGGAATTACAAAGCAGGCGAATATGTCTATTTGATTAAAGAAAAGAAACGCAGTAAGTTAGATGATAATTATGACGGACCTTTTCAAATTCTGGAAATATTGAAAAATCATAATGCTAGAATAGCCCTCACAAGAACAAAAACGAAAATAGTGCACATGGATGAATTAAAAATTGCTCGCGCCACTGGCATAGGATGATGAATCATCGATCGGAAAGAAGGCCTGATCATCTCGCGACCACCTCTTATCACAATTCCGGGAGACGCTAATCAATCAATCTGTATCAAGTATCAATGGTAAGACAAAGGATTTGCATTGTCCCCTCCACTAATCTTCCTAATGACAATGAGAGACAAATCTCAGTCTATTCTCAACCAAGCCGGAGGAAAGGTGCAAGAGACCAACAAGAAATATTCACAAAGAAGTAACACCGGAATAAAAGTCCGAAACTGTAAGCCGCATGACCAATCCTTAATAATAAAGCAATAAATTAATTAAATTCCCTTTTTACCAAAATAAATAAAGATGCCAAATAGAAGACTTTCCAACATGTTAATGGACGTATTAGAGGAAATAAGCGACGAAATTAGCAGCATTCTGGCAGCAATAGAAACGGAGGAGGAGACACCCCTTTTACCAACGCCAGGTTCCGCCAGGAATCCCGACCATACAACACCAGAAGATAACACCACGTCTACCTGCTCAATCGCTGATAATATCCCGAGTGAGACAACCCAGGAACCAACTACAGGACAACAAGTCACGCGAAGAGAAACGATCTATGTAAGCTACTCAACACCAGGAATGGCACAAGCTTATGATTTAGTATGTCACCTAAGACGTAACGTACAAGTCACTAGCCACATTATCATATGCGAAAAATGCGCTGCCATGGAACACGTATTCTGTAAACGCAAGTACCCTCACGCTACGATACGCCATATACACACATTATCGGACACATTCCAGAATATCACAATGCATTGCAAAAAATGTTTTAAGCTATTGACAGAAACACAACGCGGTATAAACTGCGAAACATGTCAACCATTAATAACAAAAAACTTAATGAATTTAGAGCGACTTAAAAATTTCTCAATATGAGACACCGTTATCCCAATATAATAATAAAAAAAAAAAAACACGACACTCCGCGACAATAATAAAAATCTTGAATTCTTCCGTAGTAGTAATCCTCAATGATAAATCTAAAAAAAATATATATATATTATTCAATAATTATATTACTTTATATAATCAATTAATTACATTTTTATACTTACAATTATGATCAACAGTAGCATCTAACTTCATATAATCCTTTAATCTAAAATACATATCAAACAGTTATAATCGACACAATAACCAAATATAACTTACAATTATGATAGGAAAACACATACGACTTAACAACGTAATACGTCGTTGTAAAACTAACATATATAAATCAATATCTACGGCAATAATCAACTTTGATTGAAACGTCGTTTCAATATCTAAAAATATTAGCATCATTATACACAGAATAATAAATACATATTAATGTTCTTAACTACGCTACGCTATAACGCAGTAATTACCTGAAACACTAACTCCTGCGACGAACCGCTTGCCAACACTTAGACCCTTGCATTGAACCTCATCGACGACCTCATCTCACCGCTTCAAATTAAACTCCAATATCCACAGATAACTTCCTCATCGAATCCACTCAAGAAAACCTATCAAATCACGAATAGAATTAATAATGATACTTACACATATATATATATATATATACGAATTAGCAATCCAGAAAAGGTTTATTAAAAATAGAAATATCAATTTTATGAAAACTAGTTTCCTTTCATATTAATCAAGAATAGAATTTAAAATGTATGAATAAAAAAGAATTTAGAATTATTAAAGAATAACGCATTAATAATAAACATTAAATTCACTACTTCGTCAAACGATAAATTTTTCAGTAAACAATGAAACTCTTTAGTAACGATACATAAAAAAAAATTATTAGTTAAAGATTTTGACATTAAAGCTTATTGGAATAAACCACATAATGATTTCAATATTGATAAAAAATAAACTCAGATAGGATTTATAATTACTAAATGTAATACTCTTAATAATTAAGGATTTATAAAGCTTTGAATTACACATGCAATAATAAAAAAAGGGTCAATTAAAGATTTTAAAACTTTCAAAAGAGATAGAATCAATCATATAAAAATGGAATGAATGATTAAAGATAAAGTTAAAAATCAATTATTTGAAATAGAGTTTTAGGCCAGTCATTTAAGACAAAAAAATGGCGTTTGCTGGAAAGTGATGATAATTTTGTCTTTCCTTTTCTGGCATGTCGGGGGTGCTGAGAAAAGCTTATTTCTCAGTTGTCGTATCCATAGGCCTTACACATTTTATAGGGGGGCGGGGGGAAGGGTAATAAGTGTTTTTTTGCAATAACTCGGTTAGTTTTGATCGAAAATGAACGTGTGACCTCTCATTTTGTAGCTCTTTTCAAGCCCTACGAAAGACCTCTAGACGACCCTAACCTTAAAATTGATAGTTTTATAGATATAGCCGAAAAACGTAAAAAAAAGTTTTTTTTTGTTTTTTCATATTAGCTCGTTTCAGTGAGTATATGGCGAAATTCCGTTCCTTAGAAAGATGTAACCCTTTAAATTTCCTTCAATTTGAGCTATTATTCGTTTTGATTCGATGTATATTAAGCCCAAGGAAGACTTTGGAAGTTGCTCTCTCCGCGTGCCGGCGCGACGTCGAAATGGCGGACGTAATGCAATATGACAACGACTTTAATAATGTTTGTTTATAATAAAAGTGGTGCTTGTTTTTCCGTACATTACATGTAAATGCATAAGAAATCGAGTAAAAAAATTTCAAAGTATCGTTCAATTAGCAAGAAATACTACTTTAAAATACTGCAACTATTGTATAATATGAATTATAGCAATATTTAATATTCTAATTGTTTAAAAATAGTGTTGCAATAAATATGTAAAATTCAATGAAGTCACTTCATGTATTATGTAAATTGTATTATTCAACATGCATTGAAAATGTAAAATATGTATTAATAAGTAGTGATTTGTGAAAATTGTTATTAATATGTATTCAATTCATACGAAAGTCTCGCAACGTTAAAAGTAAAATTAATAAAAATAAAATTAATAATAAAAGTAAAAATAATAATTAAAATAATAATTAAAGTAAAATTAATAATTTTTCTAATTGTCATTTCTGGAGCGCTTCGCTGCAGGTCCATACGAATTCGACGAAGTTGATTCGTCGAGGGAAGCGGTGTCGTCGTTGTTTTCTTCCTCTTCGTGATAATATTGAAGATTCGGTCCATCTTCAAATTCAACGTCGTCCTCATTATCGTCGACGTCTTCTCCGATGGATGGAGTGTTGTCGCAAGATTGTCCGTCGCAATTTGTGCAAATAGAGGAGCATGCGAGACCGGCTTTTCTACAGCCACATGCTGCACCACATCTCCCTTTGCACTTGCAGGCAAGAATCTTCAACAAATCTTGAGGTGCCGGCTCACGTGTATTGCATACTGGTTCTAAAAGTCCATTACGTCTTGTCCAGCCCCAATCCTCGGGGTCCTTGTAATTTCCCATCCACGTTTGAACTTGTAGGTAGGTCCTAAAGATGTGGTGACGAGCAGCGCTTGACGTCGGCGGAAGCATGGATATGTTGAAGCGGCTTTTCGTAACCGATTTAGCGAAATGTTTGAAGCGCAGTGAATTCAATGACGTCTCACTTTTTTCACCGCCGTACACTGCGATCAAAAATCGTTCACCCGCAGATGCAAGTACTTCAGGATCGACTTCTTCCGCCTTGAAGAACTGTGCTGAGGATCGAAGTTGAGGATCTTTTTGTAAAACTGTTAAAAACTTTTTTTTTCCAATATTAAAAAATGCTGACGTTGTATCGCATCCGCTTATTGCGTGCAAGAATAACATATGCTCAGCGATCGACTCATTTTTTAATGACGCAGAAGAAAATCGCGAAGCAGGTGTCTTTCCTTTTGCTGGTTTCATGAAGAAAATATTGCTTACATGGTGCGCGAGTCCAGTTATTAAAATCAGCAAATCAATATCTTCCCCTACGACCTCTACGTAATCGTATTTGTTAGCAGCATTCATAGCGGTTTCAACAATTAGCCTGTCAGCGTCTTCGAATGCCTGCTGAACATCGATTCCACATTCCTTGAAGTAGGAGGTAAGCATTTGTATTAAACGATCTTTGTTTTTCTCGTTAGCCAGGAATTTTTCTTGACTTATATTCGGAATCGTGTCTGCCTGAAAGATAATGTTAACCGTTCTGCACATGTTAGATCGTCTTAATCTTTCAGAAGTTTTAGTGCCTGCGATACTGGCCTCTGGATATCCATCGAATATGACAGTGACATCGTTGGTGAAATGTTTTTTTACGTACGTAACATATTTTCGGCATATTGCTTCGAATGTTGATAATCTATCCCAAACGACTTTATGTAACAGAAACCCACCATCAATGACGTGCAGTATTTTGTTGGCCGGTTCCAAGACAGTTTTCAACGGTTCGAATGCTGTGTACAAAACAGACTTCGTTGTTTTCCGCATGCCCTCCGGAGCGAAGAGAGACAGCGGGAAAGGGGCGAGCTCATATGTCAGATACTTCTTTATATCGTCGTCTGTGTGCTTCAATACGCAAATCCGTTGAAATAACAAAAGTGGATTAATTGGAATCCTTGTCGCATCGATTTTTATACTGCTATTTATTATAGCCAGCGGCTGAACTTTCCCTTTTTTCTTGGAGGTAATAGAAGCGAAAGTTTTACCAACTATTCCACGCATTAGTTCTCTGCCCACTTCCTCAGCCTCGTGGCAATTTATCTCAGGTGTTCCAATAACGCCGCTGCTAATAGACATCAGCTTATCGGTTACAGGAAATGGGTTGTGACACGCAAGCCACATATCCAATTTTTCGACGTCTTCATTGTCGCGAATTATTCTCGTTGGCCGCATATTGACGTGCTGCTCCGTAGTTGCGCAAGACACTCCCGAAAAATTCTCTATCGCTTCGCAAATGTTTTGCATATGCACCATTCCCAATGTCCACGATGCTGAAGAACTGTCGGTGATGTTTCGTTGGGTCAGTCCTCCAATAGTCTTCAGTTGTCTCATTAAAGTTTGTTCGATCGTCTGGTCCGGGCTAATTCCTGACCTATACTTATGGCTTCGACGAATCGTAGAACATCCATTTGTGAACTTATCGTATTCATTGGCAGGCATTCTTTCTTTCAGCGACAGCATGTCTTGGACATATAAATGGGCAGATTTTGCATAAAGATGGTGTCCGCTTGCGTGGAAAAATGGTAGCATTCTAATAACGGTTTCCAAATGTAGTGACCAATTTGCACATCTCTCAGCTTCAATGAAATTTTTCAAAAGAGTGATCATGCGATGATACTGCACCCACAGTTTCGCAGTTGGCCCTTTGTTTTCGAGTTCTGTCAATGAATCATTAAATTTTTTTACTAGACTTTGGAGTGCACTGTGTTGTACCTCTCGGTGCAACAAGATATTAATTTGGGATTCGATCCGCTCAAAGGGTTGGAACCCACGAGGAAAACGAGGAAAGTGGTCAAGGTCGTAGAACAAACACTCACTGCACCACACTTTTATTAAAATAACCCCTTTTTATTTATTATTACACTTTACAATTTCGAGTGGTTATTACCACTGATTACATTTAACCGTTTATTTAATTATTATAATTACCCGATTGAATGATTACACTTTGGTTGCTTATGTTACAATTCGAATAGTTGGTTACAATTGTCGAATTGATTTAATTAAAGAACATATTCGGGTTAAAGTCCTCGCTCGTGACTTAGACCGGTCGGCGACACTCGTTATCGCAGATGTAATATGACTCGGTTCTCGCGACGCGCGTAACGTATCGTTACGTTTAGATGTTTGACAAGACTCTCTCGCCGGTCCTTAGACCGCCGAATATATAGGCGTCGCGGAGTCATCGAACTAGCGGCATTCGTGCCGTGTGCAATGCGGACTTCGTCCTCTTGCATTTCGGCAGTTCGTTGTCCTGTCGAAATGCAAGATTTGCTTTTTATTACTAATTGTTCGATGTGCGTGCGGTCATTGCTTGCGTTCGATCAGTGATCGTTGTCCGCACGCGTTATGGAATTTGCAGCCTTGCATTTCCGCAAGTCGTTGCTATGCCGAAATGCAAAGGTTGCTTTGCAGTAATAATCTTGCATTTCCGCCAGCTCGTTGCTAGGCTGAAATGCGAGACTTAATTGTGGTAGCACTCGCGGGCTACAACACCCTTCCCCCGTTAGAAAAGAAAAACGGAGGAACGGAGTTTTTCGTGAAGTAATGATTTTAGAAACTAGTACTTTTGCTTCTTTTCAATATTGATCTAGGAAGACTAAAACTATTTTTCATTTCTAATTCCTCGTTTCTTTGGTATGATTTATTTTTTGATTTGCTCCGTTTTTTCTTTCG
>NW_017276992.1:0-512 GCF_001594065.2 Cyphomyrmex costatus
AAATCACCCTCCTAGTGAGAACCCACCCTCTCCTTACAAGACTAAAATGCCAGTTAAAATGCAAGCAGCGAATTGATTTTTAATGAAAATAATAGAAAATTTAATAAAAGGAATCATTAACTAACACATAATAGTTGATTAATTCCTATACTTTATTATTATTAATTAATTATAATCAGAAGACGATTTCAATAAAAATAAAATTCGATCATATATATTTTTCAATTATCATTTCGGGGGGGATTTTTCGGTCCAAGTGGGTGAGCACTGAGATTTCGTTGTACATATTTTGAAATCACATAAATAAAAAAACTTTTGGAGCCTAAAATCAATTCGCTATCTTCTGTTTAATTGGCACTTTTTACTCTTGCACTGTTGGTATAATATGTATCGAAACAATAATTTTAATGTATGATATTGAAAGCACAAGTCCTTGTTGGTATTATAGTTACGTAATTTGATTAAAAATTGATATCATGTAACTGTTTTTTTTTAAACGCCGCTAAAAAATA
>NW_017276993.1:0-435 GCF_001594065.2 Cyphomyrmex costatus
TCAAGATATGTTATTTATGTGGCAAAAAGCCTAATGCGCCTAATGCAACTGAAAACATTAGTTCGCACAGGTATGTAATTAGTTTGCACTGATTATCATGAAATTTCTGTAAGGGATTGCACTGTATTCTTATATACATAACGGCAATTTTGAAAAAGTTTATTTCATAGAATAAGGATTAATTTATTTATTCCGACAAAACTGACTCTTTTAATTGTAACAAGATTATATCCTGAAGCGGAATCTATCACTTTTTCCTTCTTCCTTACACATATAGGTATATTTATCCTTCTATTTATCATTGATGGAGGGGATGAATCCGACGCATGCGCACAACGTTCAAAGTACACTGAGAAAGAGAGAGAAGTATATTCCCGCACCGTGGTTCTGGGACATGGACTTCTCTCTCATCTAGCCATATAGTAGTATTACATA
>NW_017276994.1:0-530 GCF_001594065.2 Cyphomyrmex costatus
AAGTATTCAAATTATCAAACCCGAAAATGAAAACCGTTCATAATTAATTACGTTCTTAAAGAAGTGGAAGTAATTTTATGAAAATTTAAAAAAATTACAAATTAATATAAATAGTATGGCTCAATAAATTAAAATAATATGTGTAGAAGGGCTACGAGCCAGAAAACAAATAATAAATTATTTTTAATAATTTTGAAAACATTATTTATAAGACAAGAATTAAAAGTTACATAGAAGACGCAAACAAAAGTAAGACTAAGGGTTAAAATATAAACAATAAAATATAACAAACGTTTCGACCTCTCTTAGGTCATTTTCAATGTTTCAACGTGTAAAATATTTTAAAAATTGTGCATTACATATAAATTTTCAAAAAAGAAAAATGCGAGATGATAGCATTATTTGCGATGTTTTTCTTCACAAATTAGTGTCGTAGTTACGAATATTAAGCGGCGCTCAATTGCACAATTAATTAATTGTGTAGGTGTTACAAACTTTGATGTAGAAGTGTCAAATTTTTTAATAAATCC
>NW_017276995.1:0-483 GCF_001594065.2 Cyphomyrmex costatus
ATGATGACGCGCGCGCAGTTTAAAATCTTATAACTAAAAATAAAATATTATTCAATATATATAATGTTATTATATTTATATATATATTGTGAAATATCGAAATATAGAGAAACTATGTGTCCAGGTATTCACTATCGAGGAATTAAGTGTCTAGATGTTGTCTATATATGTTCGTCGTCGAGGAAGTATAAGTGTCTAGGTATTCGCCGTCGAGGATATGGGTGTCTAGGTGTTCGCCATCGAGGAAGTAGGTGTCTAGGTGTTCACCGTCGAGGAAGTGGGTGCCTACGTGTTCGCCTTCGACGAAGTGAGTGTCTAGGTGTTCGCCGTCGAGGATATGGGTGTCTAGGTGTTCGCTGTCGAGGAAGTGGGTGTCTACGTGTTCGCCGTCGAGAAAATGGGTGTCTATATTGTAAGAAATGTCGACGTCGTCGTCGTCATTATTGTTGCCAGCTACGGAGCGAAGAAATGCATTCTGGAATT
>NW_017276996.1:0-738 GCF_001594065.2 Cyphomyrmex costatus
TGAGCACTGAGATTTCGTTGTACATATTTTGAAATCACATAAATAAAAAAACTTTTGGAGCCTGAAATCAATTCGATATCTGCTGTTTAATTGGCACTTTTTACTCTTGCACTGTTGGTATAATATGTATCGAAACAATAATTTTAATGTATGATATTGAAAGCACATTAAAACCACATTATTTTACTAAACTAATTTTATGATTTTGTTTATGATTGAATAAAAGATTCTAACTTATAATTAAGCTAGCACCCCCACCATTAATCGTAATTTTTCCTAAACCGTTCGAGCACACAAATTAGAGCCCATAATTAGCACAAAAGTAATTCTGGCACAGGTGCCTTTTTGATCTTTGTGGGAGGTTCCTGCTTAACAAACATAATAGAGAAATTGTTATAATTTTATACTCAATAAGGATTGATATAGCAATGTGTGCGGAAAACGTGTTAGATTAAAATACAAATGATTCGTATTTAATTTTAATAATAATAACAAAAATTAATTATTACAAAGACCAATTCTACACGTAATATAATACAAATCTTAATTTTACCAATACATTATCGACAATAAATATTATTATGAACATTAAAATTGATTGAGAAAAAAGTTTATGACTTCATATTTTTCCAAAAAAATTTGTAATTGCCAAACCATCTTTAACACTCATAATTGAAAGTTCGTTTAAACGTAAGTTATGAAATATTCAAAGTTCAACAATCAAAAATCAATAATTGA
>NW_017276997.1:0-6083 GCF_001594065.2 Cyphomyrmex costatus
GAGTTCATCTCAGGTATATCATTTATATTTGTTATAAAATTAAATACCAACAAATACAAAAAATAAATAAAATAAAATAAAATAGTAAGCATAGAAAAAACTAAAGTTTTGTTAAAATTTTTATAATGTAAATTAAAAAATAATCAAATGTAAACAACTTACTTTTTATAAGATTTTTTTCTAATTATATACTAATTATATATACATACATATAATGTTCGATTTTATTGATTCTTAAAATGCATTTTTTATTACTTTTCTTTTTCGTGAAATTTTAAAATAAAAACACAGCAAATTAAATTAAAATAAAAGGTTATAATCATAAAGTCTTTTTCATAATCATTTATTTATGCAATAAATTTTAAAATTAATATATTTGTAATGCTTGAATTTTAGATGATACAAAAGATTTTATACACTTCCAAATACTTCCGTATATTTTTCCGCAAAATGGATTAATAAAAAGTAAAGTTAAATGGAAACCATCTGTCGTAGAAACTCAATTGGCTTTTATTGCAACTGTAAAGGTAAGATTTCAAATGTTAAAAAGGCAATCATTTTATATTCATTATTTAAAATATTGTAAGAAGTTAAGCAAAAATAGAGTTAAAGAATAACATATTTATATACAGCATTAGTGTAATATTACATTTATCGTATGACAAAATATTCAAGCTTATTGATAGGCTATGCAAGAAAGGGAAGTTATCGGATCTCTCCATCCTATAGCCAATCAATGAACTGAAAATCTTTGTCGTAATACGACAAATGTGATATCAGCCTTACACTTATGCTAAATCTCTCTCACAATAGAAGTAAATTATATTTGCTAAAGAATACGAACTCTGTGAACTATAGAAAATTGATCTCTTCTTATATTATCAAAAAATTATTACTTTTTTTATATATGATGTTGTATAAGTTTCTTAATTATTTACAATAAGAGAGAGATAATAATGTAAAACAGATATTTTTCACGTTTTAAAGGTCTCATTTTACTAACTTTGATTGTATGCATTTATTAATTTTATCATAAAAAGATAATTTATCATGAAAAGATAAACAAAATAAACTTCAAATAAGATAAAATTACATTATAGAAGGAACATTGTGACAATAAGCATATACAATGAATCATTTTTTAATAAATATCATTTAATGTTTTTCTCATTTATTCATTTATTTATTTCCTTGTATTTTTCTAGATTCCTGGAGAAATTGAAAACTTAATTGAAGATCGTAAAAATTTCTGTAGAGATAAAGGAATTACACTTCAACCATTTGTGCTTGTAGTCTCATAATCAGACGATGTTAATCTTAGCTCTTATGTTATTATTGATGAATTGAAATATCACGTTCCAACCATACGCAAAGCAGTAGATATATGCTTCAAAAGTTTCCAGGTTTTTAATGCAAAATATCCAGTAGAATGCGAAAATGTATGGTATTTTTTACAAAGAGGAGTATATGAAATTGAAACTGAATTTGATTGCAAAAGTCCATTAGTGTTAACTATTTTAAATTCTATAAAAGCTATTGCTCAGAAGAAAGATTAAGATTGTTTCAGTATTATAAAATAAGCATAAAGTGTTTTTATTGAGGAGTCTATTAGTATGCATAATTTAAGTTGTAGCTTGCTTTGTTTAATTTCATTTCTGTACTACTCTTTTACGATTTATTAATGACACAGTAATTCTTAGTTTATGCCATTATTATAAATTACTATAATTCTAAAATACATTTATATTATATAATATTTTTATATTATATAATATATATTCTTACAGTTTTGTTCGCAAAGTAATTTATAGATCTGTACATTTTGTCAATTCGTTTCCTAATTGTCATTTTATTATAATTTTATTTAAACAGATTATAAATAATGGCTAACCCAATCATATGTTTCTTATGTCCAAAACAATTTAAAGCTATAAAAGCACTTATACTTCATTTTAAAGTATCTCATTGCCTCACAGTAGGGGAAATAGTTCAGTGTAAACAAGATTTTTGTCGAAGAAAATTTAATACTTTTTGTAGTTTTAAGCAGCACCTAATTCGAAAGCATCACCAAAATAAAAGCACATTAGTTCTATCTACCGATATTAATTCTCAATCTCAAAAATGCAATAAATATCAACAGAATGCAGATATTCCTTCAAGCTCTAATAGTATTTCTAATGTAAATATTACGGAAACAAAATTTCAGAACTATACTGTTGAAGATATTGCTGATAGTATTGAACAACAATGTGCTTCTTTTTGTGCTAAACTATATGCTAATCCTGTGATACCCAGAAGTCAAGTTCAGTTTATTTTTGAAAATTTTATGGAGTTATTGTCTAATGGCTTTGGAAATATATTTAAAACCATGTTGGAATCAGAGAATGAAACAAATATTTCTAATAGAGATATTATTGTTAAAATGATAAATTTAATGGAAAATTCTTTTAAGAATTTATCATCGGATAAACTCTGTCAATGTTATTTCGAAAATAGTCATTACTTAATTCAACCTGTTTCTTACAATGTAGGAACCATGTCAACTTGTAAAATCTTAGACAATAATTCCATGTTCAGTATACAACATACTCCTGCACATTTTATACCTTTACGTAAATTGCTGAAATATATCTTTGAATTACCAAATGTTTTACGTTTAACGTTGAAAAATATAAAAGAGATAAGTGAATCTTGTTCAAAGGTTATTTTTGACTTCCTTGGGTTACCTTTATGGAATGAGATTTTGAAAAATTATACTGATAACATAGTAATACCGATTTTTCTATTCTTTGACGATTTTGAAATTAACAATCCATTAGGCTCTCACGCTGGCATTCATAAATTAGGTGCTGCTTATACATATATTAATTGCTGGTACACCAATAAAATATCAATCTAAATTGGAGAACAATTTTTAGCTTTGTTATGCCATTCATCTGATAGGGTCAGCTATGGAAATCGTGCTATATTTAACATCTTAATTGAGGAATTTAAGTTTTTAGAAAAAAAATGGTATTGAAATTGTATCCAATAGTAAAAGATATAAAATTTACTTTGTATTAACTTTAATTTTAGGCGATAATCTAGGGGTTAATAGTATTTTAGGATTTTCAGAGAGTTTCTCTAGTCGATACTTTTGTTGATTCTGTAGAGCTACCAAAGAACAATGTCAGACATTATACAAATCTGAGCCTTTATTAAGAAGGACCAAAAGTAATTATGATTTAGATACTCAGAAATTACCTGATAAATCTACAGGTATTAAAGAACCATGCATTTGGAATGATTTAAAATATTTCGATGTTACAGAAAATATAGCAGGTGATATTATGCACGATATTTACGAAGGAATTTGCCGATATGAGTTAGGATCTATTTTAAATTCTTTCATTAAAAACAAATTTTTTAGTCTTGAATTTTTAAATGAAAGAATAAAATTTTTTAATTTTGGTATATATGAAAGAAATAGAGTACCTCTAATAAAAGCAGATCATATCAAAAAATGTCAAATTATCATGAGTGCTGCGGAGATGGCGTGTTTCGTTCGCTATTTAGGATTCATTGTTGGTGATAAAATTCCTAAAGATAATTCTGCTTGGCAGGTATTTTTACTTCTTAAACAAATTATATCAATTGTAACATCTCCAACAATTCAAGAATCGACACCCAAACTTTTAAAATCATTAATTGAAGAACATCACAGTTTCTATTTGGAAGTATTTATCAATCAAACTCTGAAACCTAAACATCATATAATAACTCATTATCCTGAGATTATTATGAGAGTAGGTCCTTTAATTAATATTTCATCAATGCGTTTCGAGGCTAAACACCGAGATTTAAAAAAAAATGCAAATGTAGTTCAATCTCGCGTAAACATCACGTTCACTTTAGCAAAAAAGAATCAGTTACAGTTATGTGAAAAATTTCTAAGTAAAAGAGGTTTCTCTGATAATATTACTTTTGGTCCTTATTTAGAGGTAAATGATACTTGTGCACATTATTTGTGGATAGAAATTAATGGAATAAAATATTTCAGCAATCGTAATACAATTTTGCTTATCTCTGTTGATAAACCTTTGCCTGAATTTGGCCTTATTTCGTCTATAATATGTTATGAAGATGAAAGAATTACATTTACTTTAAAGAAACTATTTACTATTGGATATTATTCACACATTGATGCTTATGAAGTCACAGATAATTTCGTACATTCTGTTGAAATAGACTTTAATTCCTTAATAAATATTTTTCCTACTTCAGGTATTATACATTACGGAAATACTAATAATAGATTTGTATGTTTTCGTTAATGCAGTAAACTAATTTAATTTCGTTCGTCCTATACAATATGCACTACATTTGCTATTAACGAGTTAAAAAAGGATAGCACATATAGAATAAAAAATGAATTAAATTACTTAACTGTATATTATATTTTTTATAGATATAAGGTAAATATTAATGGATGAACCATACATGTAGAGAAATAAATATTTTGTTCCTTTATATACGCTTGTGGTTTCTTACGTTCTTTTCAGTTGCAATTGAAAATTCGTCTCCCCTGATAAAAAAACTGATTCAATCTTAATATTCACTGTATAATATGTTTCGTATATAAAAAGTTTTATATAATTATATATAATATTGTATATATCATTTAAATACAATATTTTATATAAAATTAAAAGTTTTTATATAATTAATATCATTTAAAAATTTTGTTTAAGTTAAACAATGTTTAATATAAAGATTTTTGATTTAATTTTATTTGTAAAAGAAAGAAAACATATAATTTAACATACAACTTTATGCATTTTTCTTACATTTGTATTAAAAGAAATATTTGATTGGTTAAAATCTATCTCTTTGACTGAATCAACTAAATTTCTTGTTTCTATATGGGCAAACAAATATATAGATTGGTCGAACAAAATAATTTAGTTGGGAAATTTAGTAATATTAACAAACAAATTTAGTTTAATGAACAAAATTTGAATAAGATTTCAACCAAAAATTTGGTTTCATACAATTACAATTTAATCCACTGAACCAAATTTTTATGTTAATATTATAAAATTTCCCAACTAAATTATTTTGTTCGACTAATCTATGTATTTGTTTGCCCATATAGAAACAAGAGATTTAGTTGATTCAGTCATCAAATTTTGTTTTATTCAACTAAATGAGTCTCTCAGTGTGGGAAAATTCGCGTCGCAGTACCCGCAGCTTATCTTTGCAGAGAAAAGATGATAATTTGTCTAAACTAGAAGCGAGAAATCTATATGAATCTATGAAACGTAATTGTATACAATTTTTTTTATCATCTATAATATCATCAACGTGTTTAGTAAAAGAGATATATTTTTCTTTAGTTATCGGTAAGAGATCAACGTGTCCTTTATAGGCAGTTGCAATTTCCTTTATAATGAAATGAGCGTCGTAACCGGTTAAATTATGAAAGACTACGGGTATGCATCGCGAATCTTTATAATTTAAATTACAATTTGAGTGCGCGGGATCTCTGTATCGCCCGGTAAGATGGCAGTGATCGCGTGCTCGCGTATCGTCTTTCGCGAACGGTTTCTCGCATACGTGGCAGTGCGTGGCGTTGTTGAATTTTTCCCAGTCGTCTCGCGTGAAATCCATGGGAACATTGGTCGAAATTACAAATTGCACACTATGTGCTAAATTTTTCAATTCGTCCGCGAACTACGATATGCAGTTATTATCGTGGCGAAAACGATAGCCTGATAGTGAACCGTCATAAGAACAGTACACGTAATACCCGATACTGAAGACGTTGTGATGTTGGTATGTGTACGTGGATGATGCTGGTCCTTTATCCATCTTTTCCAGTGCGCACTGCAAGTCTGCATAGACCACGAACGGGACGAGCTCCTTTCTGCAATGTTTCTTAAACTCGAGCCACTTGTCGTCCTCGCTCGGTAGCCTTATTGCACAATCGTTGAGTTTTCCGCAGTCGACGCTGTGGAGCTCCAATTTAGCGCTCAAGCTAAAATAGTGGAGACATCTGAAAAAAAAAATTTGTTTTTTATTATTTTATTATTATTATTATTATT
>NW_017276997.1:6161-8870 GCF_001594065.2 Cyphomyrmex costatus
ATTATTATTATTATTATTGTTAATTATACATACCTATCGCAGAAGTATTTTTTGTGTCCATATTTGTTGATTTGTGAACTGACGAGGCGTGACAGGTCTTTAGTCAGTGTGAAATGTCCCGCGATGTCATCCTCCACGTACAAGAGGTTTACATGCTTGCTCCTCTTTCTGTCAGCGGGTCGTATCGGTATGATCCCATCCTCGATGGCGTAGACGTTGACGGAAATGTCGTTGAGATTTTCAAATTTCTTAATTTGACTCAATGTCATCGGGAACTCAATACCCGTGAGATTTAGTACCGATAAGTAGTGTGGATACGAAGATTTCCGTTCCACATTTTTTTTGGCGGGATGCAGAGCGGCGACCACTGACCATGCGAAACAAGCAGTGTCTTTGGATTGCACATTGACCACCGCTCTCTTCAGCAAGATTTCCTCCGGGAGTTTAATGTGACATCCCGCGCGCAGAGGATTCAATTTATTCGCGTTCACCGTTAAATTTAGTATACGCGATAGTGCCCATCCACTATCACGTTCTTGAAACTCTTCGAGCGATGCTAGGGTTGGCTCGACGACGCGCGACACGTACTACTCGCGCTGATCGGTGCATCGATATATTTCATAGTTCCTGGTTGCGATGCTCTTGTTCGCGCGTTTGTCACCCGCCACGAATTCACCGTTAAACACAGTATTTATCTTTATACAGTCATATCTCTGTAAAACACAGTGCACACGCTCGAGCACAATTTCACTCGCGTCTTCGTGGAATCGGCGAGGGTCGATGTGATTAGAGTTCATCACCGCGCCCGTTAGAATACGGCTTTCGAACGCCGTTTCGATCTCGCGCCATCGGAGTCAATGTCCGGCGCCCACGTACACGAATCGTCCGCGCACTGAATCCTTCAAACTCTCAAGCCGCGCGATACGTGCGATCACTGATTGTCTATTACCGATCGATAATCGCGGGCGTTTGATCCAACTCTGTTCTTCCAGAGTTTCGATGAATTCGTCGCATCGCTATTCCCACGCGATGTACTCTTCTCTGGTACTAAGCTGGTTAGCTTGCTGTATCAAATCTCGCTCCATGTCGCTTGATTGACTAATGACGCTATGCGTCTAAATCTTCACGTTTTATATCAATCGATTTGGTAACGTCGCATCTCTCAACTGTTAAATGTGCAATTTGGCAACGTCGCATTTGTATCAAATTACATTACTGCTCTCATCACCGGACGTGTCTTTTGCATAAAATCTTAAACAGAAATTGCGAACGTTGCATTTTTAAATATCGAGTTACACTGATGATTTCATCACCGTACGTGTTTTTTGCATAAAATGTTAAATAGAACTTGTATATTTGCAAACGTTGCATTTTTTAAATATTAAATTACAATAATGATTTCATCACCGTACGTGTCTCTTTGCAAAATTTGCAGCTGCATATTTGCAAACATTGCATTTTTTCAAATATATAAATGTTGACGAAAATCTTTTCATCAGTCTGCGCAAAGATGTCTAACCGTCATTGTTCGTCGGTTCCACATTTACCTCGCAATCGTGAACTCGGTTACCGCAACGTGCTAATACGCAATAATAAATGGTGTCCAAGACATTCACAAATGCAATTCTCCCCGTTTTAGGAATGATTATTGAACTGTAGATAATAAAAAAAATTTTTTATATTTGACTGATTGTCAGATTTTTACATGTCAGGATCTATGGTATAAATATGATACCCTTTTTACAGCATCATCGCGTGTAGACAACCGCGTGCGACGGCGGTATCACGCTCGGCAAAATAAATAATAATTATTTCTGTATGATAAGAAATAAGTTTGCGAGCGATCTTTTATTATTAATCACCTTTTTAATTTATAAATTAAAAGAATTTGCGGGACAAAGATGCGAAATATAGTCGCATAAGCACAGATAACGGCGTATAAGAGGAAGAGAGAGATGATAAGTACACACGGTAAGTATACGCGGTAAGTATAGCGCAGCAGCGGCGGCGGCGGTGGCGGCCGGACCGCGCCCGACGGACCTCGCGGAGGGGGAGGACCGCGCGCGTTAGATTACCGCGTTCGGAGGTCCCCGCGCCTGGCGGCTATTGACCCCGCGGCGACAGAGCAATTTTTTTCCCCGCGCGAATTTTCCCGCGACGTCAGCACCCTGTGACGTCATTTTCCTCCCCAACATCCCTCTGCGGCGTCACCCTCCCCCTTCCGTGACGTCATACCTCCGACGTCATACCCCCTCTCCTCCCTGTGACGTCATACCCTTCACCTAGTGATTTTATGTTGGTAAACCTAGTTCAAAAATTAAGTGCTTACGGAAAAAACGTTCAAATTTGGGTTCATAAATCAAGTGCTTATGGAAAAAGGCTCAAATTTGGCTTAGAACCGCTCTATATACTCTACTAACGTACATAAAAATGAACAGATATTCTTCTTTTACATCGTTTATGCTTCTTTCTAATGTTTAGTATTAAGAAATAAAACTGTTTTCGGACTTTATAGAAATGTTTATAAACATATACGGAATTGATTCAATTAGTAGTAACGTTCACAACTTATGCCACGTAACAGATGAAACCGACTGTGAAACTGACCAATCACATTTGCTGTTTAGTAGAACCATCTTTAAAAACCTACGTGATATTATCCTTATTTAATTAATTCTAATGACATGTATCATTTGTATAAAAGATTTG
>NW_017276997.1:8894-9190 GCF_001594065.2 Cyphomyrmex costatus
CCTTATTACTTACTTAATTTTAATGACATTTATCATTTGTATACAAGATTTGATATCAACAGTCGGCGCCAAGTAAAATTCTACCAAATTAAAAAGTAAAACACAAGTGGTACCTTTAATCTTTAAGTGAACCCATATAGTACTATTATTTAAATTCTACTAAATTAAAAAGAAAAACCCATGTGGTTCTATCTTTATCTTCGTACAATGAAACCTAAGTACATATATGCCTTTGTATTCTTATTAAAAGATCTTCCTATTCGAAACCAAGTGACTTAAATTCTTCTTTAAAAAAA
>NW_017276997.1:9936-23928 GCF_001594065.2 Cyphomyrmex costatus
CGCATCTCTCAACTGTTAAATGTGCAATTTGGCAACGTCGCATTTGTATCAAATTACATTACTGCTCTCATCACCGGACGTGTCTTTTGCATAAAATCTTAAACAGAAATTGCGAACGTTGCATTTTTAAATATCGAGTTACACTGATGATTTCATCACCGTACGTGTTTTTTGCATAAAATGTTAAATAGAACTTGTATATTTGCAAACGTTGCATTTTTTAAATATTAAATTACAATAATGATTTCATCACCGTACGTGTCTCTTTGCAAAATTTGCAGCTGCATATTTGCAAACATTGCATTTTTTCAAATATATAAATGTTGACGAAAATCTTTTCATCAGTCTGCGCAAAGATGTCTAACCGTCATTGTTCGTCGGTTCCACATTTACCTCGCAATCGTGAACTCGGTTACCGCAACGTGCTAATACGCAATAATAAATGGTGTCCAAGACATTCACAAATGCAATTCTCCCCGTTTTAGGAATGATTATTGAACTGTAGATAATAAAAAAAATTTTTTATATTTGACTGATTGTCAGATTTTTACATGTCAGGATCTATGGTATAAATATGATACCCTTTTTACAGCATCATCGCGTGTAGACAACCGCGTGCGACGGCGGTATCACGCTCGGCAAAATAAATAATAATTATTTCTGTATGATAAGAAATAAGTTTGCGAGCGATCTTTTATTATTAATCACCTTTTTAATTTATAAATTAAAAGAATTTGCGGGACAAAGATGCGAAATATAGTCGCATAAGCACAGATAACGGCGTATAAGAGGAAGAGAGAGATGATAAGTACACACGGTAAGTATACGCGGTAAGTATAGCGCAGCAGCGGCGGCGGCGGTGGCGGCCGGACCGCGCCCGACGGACCTCGCGGAGGGGGAGGACCGCGCGCGTTAGATTACCGCGTTCGGAGGTCCCCGCGCCTGGCGGCTATTGACCCCGCGGCGACAGAGCAATTTTTTTCCCCGCGCGAATTTTCCCGCGACGTCAGCACCCTGTGACGTCATTTTCCTCCCCAACATCCCTCTGCGGCGTCACCCTCCCCCTTCCGTGACGTCATACCTCCGACGTCATACCCCCTCTCCTCCCTGTGACGTCATACCCTTCACCTAGTGATTTTATGTTGGTAAATCCAAATTAGCTGGCCTAGGCTTTCCGTCTTGATCAGCGGTCTTCTATCGCTCTCTCCAGAAGTGGAGGCGGCTGCCAATGTTCGGGCCGTGCTGAGACGGTCCCTTATTACGTCTCTCTCTGAGTCGTCTGCAATAAAAAGGTGCGACAATCACCAAATAATATCAAAATTATCAGAGGTTACAAAACAATACGACCTGCGTGTACCGCGCTCCCCGAGGACACAATCGGGATCTCCTTCGGTGGCTTCTTGCTTCCTCGGCGGCATGGTATTTTTCCAGTATGTCTACATTGATGTTCTCTAAAATATTTTAATGTAATATATTTCATTATTGAAAAATAAAGCAATGAAAGTGAATATGTATTTATTCCAATGTCAAAATATTACATACGTATAATCAGCTATGCTAATAAACTTAATAAATTCTTTTGGTATAATCAGTACAATCCTTTCTCACGATATTAGTTATTAATTAGAATAATAATTTGCAAACGTATACTTATGAAGATATACGTAATTGAAAACTGTTAACTTACACTCTAAAATCTAGAACTAGGTAAGAGATCAAACTATAACAGTTTTTTATATTTAAAAAATAAATCACAATAGATCAGTATTAATTTTAAAAGAATTCTTATACCAAATGGTCTATTTTAACATAATACATTTTATTATTGAAAGATAATGAAATACCATGAAAGATGACTCATATATTATTGAAGGGGCCAGGTTCATCAATGTAAACATACACCAACAGTTGCCAACTTTACGTCTGACTTGTATACCCCATTATGTATGCTAAGGTTTTTTACCATTTTATTATCTTCCAATAATAAAGATGTACTACGTTAAAGTAGACAATACGGTAAAATAATTTAATAAGAATTCTTTTGAAGTTAATATTGATCTTCTATGATTCATTTTTAAAATACAAAAAACTGTTATTTTGATCACATAGAACACTATATTTGATTCAAGGTTTTGGAGTACATAAAAATTCTTTTGAAATTAATACTGATCTTATGTGATTCATTTTTGAAATCTAAAAAACTGTTATTTCTATCTCTTACCTATAACACTATATTTGATTCAAGAGTTTGGAGCACATGTGTGTGAGTTAACCAGTTTTCAATCACGTGTATCTTCAAAAGCATACATTTACACAAATTATTATTATAATTAATAACTAATATTGTGAGGATACATTATTACCATGAAAAATGACTCATATACTATTGAAAGTGCTAGTTCAAAGTAAACATACATAAAGTGTATATTCTTTTGTTAATATTGTAACTGTACTTCTGAGTGTCGGCACAACTTCGTCGCGTTGTCCACAAGAAATCTAATGATGCGAAAACTCGTATTCGATATTAATAATACTTACTGGAGCAATAGTGCGGTTCGTGAATCTCGTGTGATCCGAGATTTTACAAAGAAAATGAACAAGTTATCTTACTTAGCAAAGATCTTAATCGCTATCAAAAATTCGTTGGGCGCCAGGCACGAGAGAGCGTGCCACTCTTCGCACAAATCGTTAGATAAATTGCTCGGACAAGAAATTAGAGATTACGCGTATTCTCGCGACGGAACTAAACAACTAGCTCAGCCAACGGAATTGGCAGAGGGGAGTGGTTCGCGGTTAGCGGGGAAATTGTCGGAGAACGATAGAGAGGCTGAAATAAATGCACAAGAATTAATGATAACAATACAGAGAAATCGATATATTTGATATAGACTGTACAAAAGTGTTCGAAAGAAAGTACGTTACAGCGTTGACCTTCCGCGCTCTGGTATGCGGCGCAATAACAATAAACCGACTATTAACTGGCCGTCGACAACAGGAAGTAAATTCGGCAATACTCCGCCGAGCAGAAATATGCGACCAAATCTAGATCTCATTATGGTAACAGTAATTACTTCGTGAACAATTAGAACATACGATTTTACATTAGACGGCAACGGTTCTCTAATGCGCAATAACGCCAGTCTCGACTTTAAACAATTCTCAATAACTAACAATTACACAAATGACTTTGACAAATGGCGGCAACGAGGGCGAGCAACTACTCTATTATACATTCTCAAATTAGAGCATCTGAACGGAAGGCATGTATTCACGGCAACACTGACTCGAATCGCCTATAGGCGACCGATCCGGTATCGGCAACGAAAAATCGGAGTAAAGCGTAACGTGTGCTCCGCTCGAGACGCATGTCACCTACCGCGATCAATGGTTTTACACAAATTATAAGATAACGCTCGCCTCACCACGTAACGATCCCTCGTTGATCCTTCAGAGGAAAACCTCCGTCTCTAAATTTCTCGGCAACGGTAGACAGCGTTCTCAGTTACCGAAAGCTCCGGAGATCCCGTGTCCTCTTTACAGAAACTCGATCACCGCGCAAGTGATAATCGGGAGTATTCGCGGATCCACGCAGGCCGCTAGACCCTCTCCTATCGGTCCGCTCCTTGTTCTAATTGATCTGTTGGAGCTGCGCAACCCCGCGACCAATTACAGTGAGTCCTGCGGGTTGCGTATCCTTTGAATGTTCGGCGCGCTTATCCAAATTAGCTGGCCTAGGCTTTCCGTCTTGATCAGCGGTCTTCTATCGCTCTCTCCAGAAGTGGAGGCGGCTGCCAATGTTCGGGCCGTGCTGAGACGGTCCCTTATTACGTCTCTCTCTGAGTCGTCTGCAATAAAAAGGTGCGACAATCACCAAATAATATCAAAATTATCAGAGGTTACAAAACAATACGACCTGCGTGTACCGCGCTCCCCGAGGACACAATCGGGATCTCCTTCGGTGGCTTCTTGCTTCCTCGGCGGCGTCTTCTTTCTTCCTTCCGTGAGTGAGGCGGTAACATTACACGGATTTAAAACAACCACCGCTCACGCTCTAATGTGACTAATAATCGTTCTTTAACAATCTGAAATTACTAAATATTTTATATAAAAGAATATACAAAACGAAACAGAAAAAATATAAATTTGGCACGCTCGCTTGTACCCTTGCCCTTCGAGTTTAGAGGACACAGGATCTCCGTGCCAATGCACTCGCAAGTGACGGACACAAAGTGTCACGTCACAATATATACGAAATAATATTGATTTAACATTATTATTATAAACATCTAGTGTGCATGTGTTGTTAAATCATTATTACGTATATATGCAACTAAAGGATATACATTTTATGAATGTTCACTTTGAACTAGCACCTTCAATGATATATCAGTTTGTTTTCTAACGTCGAAAGTATCGGTTGCTTTGCATTACCTTCAGAATTTAATGTACTTTTATTATTGTAATGTACTACTGCGCTTGTCAACTATTTTGATACCACTCTTATTTAGGGCAACATTATTGTCGACAAGCTTTGCATTAGTCACATCCAAGATTATAGCACTGGCATCAAGAACTTTCAATGTACTCGGATCATTGAAGTTAATATTGATCTTCTATGATTCATTTTTAAAATACAAAAAACTGTTATTTTGATCACATAGAACACTATATTTGATTCAAGGTTTTGGAGTACATAAAAATTCTTTTGAAATTAATACTGATCTTATGTGATTCATTTTTGAAATCTAAAAAACTGTTATTTCTATCTCTCACCTAGAACACTATATTTGATTCAAGAGTTTGGAGCACATGTGTGTGAGTTAACCAGTTTTCAATCACGTGTATCTTCAAAAGCATACATTTACACAAATTATTATTATAATTAATAACTAATATTGTGAGGATACATTATTACCATGAAAAATGACTCATATACTATTGAAAGTGCTAGTTCAAAGTAAACATACATAAAGTGTATATTCTTTTGTTAATATTGTAACTGTACTTCTGAGTGTCGGCACAACTTCGTCGCGTTGTCCACAAGAAATCTAATGATGCGAAAACTCGTATTCGATATTAATAATACTTACTGGAGCAATAGTGCGGTTCGTGAATCTCGTGTGATCCGAGATTTTACAAAGAAAATGAACAAGTTATCTTACTTAGCAAAGATCTTAATCGCTATCAAAAATTCGTTGGGCGCCAGGCACGAGAGAGCGTGCCACTCTTCGCACAAATCGTTAGATAAATTGCTCGGACAAGAAATTAGAGATTACGCGTATTCTCGCGACGGAACTAAACAACTAGCTCAGCCAACGGAATTGGCAGAGGGGAGTGGTTCGCGGTTAGCGGGGAAATTGTCGGAGAACGATAGAGAGGCTGAAATAAATGCACAAGAATTAATGATAACAATACAGAGAAATCGATATATTTGATATAGACTGTACAAAAGTGTTCGAAAGAAAGTACGTTACAGCGTTGACCTTCCGCGCTCTGGTATGCGGCGCAATAACAATAAACCGACTATTAACTGGCCGTCGACAACAGGAAGTAAATTCGGCAATACTCCGCCGAGCAGAAATATGCGACCAAATCTAGATCTCATTATGGTAACAGTAATTACTTCGTGAACAATTAGAACATACGATTTTACATTAGACGGCAACGGTTCTCTAATGCGCAATAACGCCAGTCTCGACTTTAAACAATTCTCAATAACTAACAATTACACAAATGACTTTGACAAATGGCGGCAACGAGGGCGAGCAACTACTCTATTATACATTCTCAAATTAGAGCATCTGAACGGAAGGCATGTATTCACGGCAACACTGACTCGAATCGCCTATAGGCGACCGATCCGGTATCGGCAACGAAAAATCGGAGTAAAGCGTAACGTGTGCTCCGCTCGAGACGCATGTCACCTACCGCGATCAATGGTTTTACACAAATTATAAGATAACGCTCGCCTCACCACGTAACGATCCCTCGTTGATCCTTCAGAGGAAAACCTCCGTCTCTAAATTTCTCGGCAACGGTAGACAGCGTTCTCAGTTACCGAAAGCTCCGGAGATCCCGTGTCCTCTTTACAGAAACTCGATCACCGCGCAAGTGATAATCGGGAGTATTCGCGGATCCACGCAGGCCGCTAGACCCTCTCCTATCGGTCCGCTCCTTGTTCTAATTGATCTGTTGGAGCTGCGCAACCCCGCGACCAATTACAGTGAGTCCTGCGGGTTGCGTATCCTTTGAATGTTCGGCGCGCTTATCCAAATTAGCTGGCCTAGGCTTTCCGTCTTGATCAGCGGTCTTCTATCGCTCTCTCCAGAAGTGGAGGCGGCTGCCAATGTTCGGGCCGTGCTGAGACGGTCCCTTATTACGTCTCTCTCTGAGTCGTCTGCAATAAAAAGGTGCGACAATCACCAAATAATATCAAAATTATCAGAGGTTACAAAACAATACGACCTGCGTGTACCGCGCTCCCCGAGGACACAATCGGGATCTCCTTCGGTGGCTTCTTGCTTCCTCGGCGGCGTCTTCTTTCTTCCTTCCGTGAGTGAGGCGGTAACATTACACGGATTTAAAACAACCACCGCTCACGCTCTAATGTGACTAATAATCGTTCTTTAACAATCTGAAATTACTAAATATTTTATATAAAAGAATATACAAAACGAAACAGAAAAAATATAAATTTGGCACGCTCGCTTGTACCCTTGCCCTTCGAGTTTAGAGGACACAGGATCTCCGTGCCAATGCACTCGCAAGTGACGGACACAAAGTGTCACGTCACAATATATACGAAATAATATTGATTTAACATTATTATTATAAACATCTAGTGTGCATGTGTTGTTAAATCATTATTACGTATATATGCAACTAAAGGATATACATTTTATGAATGTTCACTTTGAACTAGCACCTTCAATGATATATCAGTTTGTTTTCTAACGTCGAAAGTATCGGTTGCTTTGCATTACCTTCAGAATTTAATGTACTTTTATTATTGTAATGTACTACTGCGCTTGTCAACTATTTTGATACCACTCTTATTTAGGGCAACATTATTGTGGACAAGCTTTGCATTAGTCACATCCAAGATTATAGCATTAGCATCAAGAACTTTCAATGTACTCGGATCTAATGTCTTTATATTATTATCGTTTTTTGGTATTTCCTCCTCCAAATTGAACACCATTTTGATCAATTATTTCTAAATTTTGTACCTGCAAAATATATAAATAGTTTAAATAATTTCAATCATTTTTTTTCAGAAATTATGTTTGTGGTATTCTACGGTAGGAGATCGCTGTGGGATCGGAGGATCGCAGAGGTCCACAAATAATGATTGAACCGATTATATAAGATTATATAATAAAAGGTTCTTTATTCAGCTCTTATAGTACAACTTTGTAGAAAATCTTTGGTATACGTGAATAATTGGGCGTGATGCTTTGGGTTCCTTTTGATGATACGTGTGAAAGGACTTTTGGGGTGCCTTTCGGCACCCACGGGAGGGAACTACTCTTCGGAGGAGTCGGAGCCGAAGAGTTCCCGAAGCTGTTGCCGCTTGGCCTTGCTGGCTCTGCGAAGGCGCCCTGGTGTTCGAGGGCGCTTCCTTGGTGTCCTCGGTAGCGGACTGATCTGCTCTGGCGGCGGAGATGGCCGCGGTGGAGACCTTAGCGGAAGGCCGGCCTAGCTCGTAACGGACTTCGACGTCGGGGGCTGTTGCTGCGGCTGCTGGTCGGTCTGAGTCGCTGTTGACCGAGTTGCCGCTCGTCTCCTCCGGGGATTGCGTGGAGCTTCCTTAGGGCTGTATTCCAGGGGCGTCAAACGCCAGGGGAAGAGAGATATCCCCTCGTCGAGCGGTTTCCCTGCAGTCGGGATATCCGGAGGTCGGTCCTGTTGGCGTCGCCGAGGCAGGTTGGCGACGTCCTTCCCTGTGGTCGGGATGCCTGGAGGATCTGGTTGGTCCCGTTTGCGTCGTCGAGACAGGCTGGCGACGTCTTATCCCAGTGGTGGTGACGGCAATAGGGGCCCCCAATGGAGCTCGCCCTACTGGTACGGAGGCCGTGGAGGCGGCTCGCTCTGCAGGTCAGAGGCCTGTAAGGAGGCTCGCTCTGCGTGTCACAGGCCTGTAGGGAGGCTCGCTCTGAAGGGTACCTTGGATCTACACTGCACCAGCTAGAAGCCCAGAAATCTCCTCTCCAAGTGCAAGAAGATCTGCTGGACGGTCTCGCTGCATCGTATATATCCCCGTACGGGATAATCTTGCATGCGGGCGGACGCTCGACCGCGTGGCCCTCACATGGCGGCGGTCGGAACTCCCGCCGGTCGGTAAAGGCGCCGCGCGCCGGGCGCCAGGCGAGCGCCGGCGCTAGCGCCTCAGGGACGGCGCGCTCGCGTCCCGCGGGCTTGGATTGTGGCGGAGGGGGCCACAACGTTTATTAGCGTATTTGATTATTGATTATATATAATAGATTTTATTGGTGTAATGTTATTACGAAATTGATTATCGGAGCAATCCTTGTTCAGGATATTAATTATTAATTAGAATAATAATTTGTAAACATATACTTATGAAGATATACGTGATTGAAAACTAGTTAAGGGGGGACACCTATTTACAGGCTTCAAAAAATGCAAATTTTTTATATTCGCGGATCCACGCAGGCCGCTAGACCCTCTCCTATCGGTCCGCTCCTTGTTCTAATTGATCTGTTGGAGCTGCGCAACCCCGCGACCAATTACAGTGAGTCCTGCGGGTTGCGTATCCTTTGAATGTTCGGCGCGCTTATCCAAATTAGCTGGCCTAGGCTTTCCGTCTTGATCAGCGGTCTTCTATCGCTCTCTCCAGAAGTGGAGGCGGCTGCCAATGTTCGGGCCGTGCTGAGACGGTCCCTTATTACGTCTCTCTCTGAGTCGTCTGCAATAAAAAGGTGCGACAATCACCAAATAATATCAAAATTATCAGAGGTTACAAAACAATACGACCTGCGTGTACCGCGCTCCCCGAGGACACAATCGGGATCTCCTTCGGTGGCTTCTTGCTTCCTCGGCGGCGTCTTCTTTCTTCCTTCCGTGAGTGAGGCGGTAACATTACACGGATTTAAAACAACCACCGCTCACGCTCTAATGTGACTAATAATCGTTCTTTAACAATCTGAAATTACTAAATATTTTATATAAAAGAATATACAAAACGAAACAGAAAAAATATAAATTTGGCACGCTCGCTTGTGCCCTCGCCCTTCGAGTTTAGAGGACACAGGATCTCCGTGCCAATGCACTCGCAAGTGACGGACACAAAGTGTCACGTCACAATATATACGAAATAATATTGATTTAACATTATTATTATAAACATCTAGTGTGCATGTGTTGTTAAATCATTATTACGTATATATGCAACTAAAGGATATACATTTTATGAATGTTCACTTTGAACTAGCACCTTCAATGATATATCAGTTTGTTTTCTAACGTCGAAAGTATCGGTTGCTTTGCATTACCTTCAGAATTTAATGTACTTTTATTATTGTAATGTACTACTGCGCTTGTCAACTATTTTGATACCACTCTTATTTAGGGCAACATTATTGTGGACAAGCTTTGCATTAGTCACATCCAAGATTATAGCATTAGCATCAAGAACTTTCAATGTACTCGGATCTAATGTCTTTATATTATTATCGTTTTTTGGTATTTCCTCCTCCAAATTGAACACCATTTTGATCAATTATTTCTAAATTTTGTACCTGCAAAATATATAAATAGTTTAAATAATTTCAATCATTTTTTTTCAGAAATTATGTTTGTGGTATTCTACGGTAGGAGATCGCTGTGGGATCGGAGGATCGCAGAGGTCCACAAATAATGATTGAACCGATTATATAAGATTATATAATAAAAGGTTCTTTATTCAGCTCTTATAGTACAACTTTGTAGAAAATCTTTGGTATACGTGAATAATTGGGCGTGATGCTTTGGGTTCCTTTTGATGATACGTGTGAAAGGACTTTTGGGGTGCCTTTCGGCACCCACGGGAGGGAACTACTCTTCGGAGGAGTCGGAGCCGAAGAGTTCCCGAAGCTGTTGCCGCTTGGCCTTGCTGGCTCTGCGAAGGCGCCCTGGTGTTCGAGGGCGCTTCCTTGGTGTCCTCGGTAGCGGACTGATCTGCTCTGGCGGCGGAGATGGCCGCGGTGGAGACCTTAGCGGAAGGCCGGCCTAGCTCGTAACGGACTTCGACGTCGGGGGCTGTTGCTGCGGCTGCTGGTCGGTCTGAGTCGCTGTTGACCGAGTTGCCGCTCGTCTCCTCCGGGGATTGCGTGGAGCTTCCTTAGGGCTGTATTCCAGGGGCGTCAAACGCCAGGGGAAGAGAGATATCCCCTCGTCGAGCGGTTTCCCTGCAGTCGGGATATCCGGAGGTCGGTCCTGTTGGCGTCGCCGAGGCAGGTTGGCGACGTCCTTCCCTGTGGTCGGGATGCCTGGAGGATCTGGTTGGTCCCGTTTGCGTCGTCGAGACAGGCTGGCGACGTCTTATCCCAGTGGTGGTGACGGCAATAGGGGCCCCCAATGGAGCTCGCCCTACTGGTACGGAGGCCGTGGAGGCGGCTCGCTCTGCAGGTCAGAGGCCTGTAAGGAGGCTCGCTCTGCGTGTCACAGGCCTGTAGGGAGGCTCGCTCTGAAGGGTACCTTGGATCTACACTGCACCAGCTAGAAGCCCAGAAATCTCCTCTCCAAGTGCAAGAAGATCTGCTGGACGGTCTCGCTGCATCGTATATATCCCCGTACGGGATAATCTTGCATGCGGGCGGACGCTCGACCGCGTGGCCCTCACATGGCGGCGGTCGGAACTCCCGCCGGTCGGTAAAGGCGCCGCGCGCCGGGCGCCAGGCGAGCGCCGGCGCTAGCGCCTCAGGGACGGCGCGCTCGCGTCCCGCGGGCTTGGATTGTGGCGGAGGGGGCCACAACGTTTATTAGCGTATTTGATTATTGATTATATATAATAGATTTTATTGGTGTAATGTTATTACGAAATTGATTATCGGAGCAATCCTTGTTCAGGATATTAATTATTAATTAGAATAATAATTTGTAAACATATACTTATGAAGATATACGTGATTGAAAACTAGTTAAGGGGGGACACCTATTTACAGGCTTCAAAAAATGCAAATTTTTTTTGCTTAAATCGATAGATAAACTATCCAAGAATGTCACCATAAAGCGGCAGAGTCCAATTCGACTAGGTTTTAAAGTTATACGACCGAAAGCAGGTAAGCACGCCAGGCATACAATTCCAGATATGCGGCTAGTCGGCTCGAGCGCTTGTTCCCCTCCTCGGTCCTTTGGCCCGTCTATTATCTCGGTATTCCCAGTTCGTGTATTGAAGTGTAAATATGAGAGTGAAAGTGTAAATATATGTGTGAATGTGTGTGTAATTCGTTTCAGTGTACGTGTTTCCCTTTTGATGTTTCAAACGTAACGGTCAGTCTTGCTCCGATTTTCGGCGTGTAAATTTCGTGAACATCGCAGCAAGCATGGCAAGTTATCCGAAACATGAAAGTGATTGCAACGATCGGGCTTCGAAGCCGCGCAAACGAAAATTCCACGGGAATCAGTTTAAAGTGAAAAAAAGTGAAGAAGAAGAAGAAGACAATTCAAGCAGTAGTAGCACGAAAAAATTATCGACTGCTAGCTCCGATGATATAACTATTAATCCTCTCCACTATTATAGAATTATTGAATTCTTATCGGTTTTTGGAGCGCTGTCTAATATTTTAATCTGCAGATCTTGTAGACAGAAAGTAAATTTTCAAGAAAGTACGAATCGAGGCTTAGGATTCAAGATTGTCGTATTGTGTACATGCGGTCGACAAGAAATTCAATCAGGCCCACTAGTAGGCACCGGGTATGAAATAAACCGACGAATTGTATTCGTTATGAGGCTTCTCGGTATTGGACATGACGGCATCAATGTATTCTGTGAACTAATGGATATGTGTCAAGTACTTTCGAACTCAGCATACCAGAATATAGTGAATCATTTACTCTCGGCGACGACAACGATGTTCGCAGCAATTACGAAAAGAACTGTTACAAAAGAACGGGTGAAAAATGCAAAAGATGAAAGAGTCGAAACGCATTTGAAAGTGTCTGGAGACGGATCATGGAAGAAACGCGGTTTCACTTCACTATTTGGAGTAACAACGCTCATCGGATATTATACCGAGAAAGTAATTGATCTAATTGTAAAAAGTGGTTACTGTCACGCATGTGCAATGCAGAAAAATAAATTAAACGACGATGATTTCTCAGAATGGTACGAATTTCATCAAGACATCTGCACGTCAAATCATCACGGATCGTCAGGCAAAATGGAAGTCGATTCCATAATCGAAATGTTTTCAAAATCTGATGAATTGCACGGAGTTAAATATGTTAATTATATTAGCGATGGGGATTCGAAAATTTTTTTGGGAATTCTGAACAAGAATCCGTATGGTGAAGATTGTCCTGTTGTTAAAAATGAATGCGTGCAATACGTCGAAAAAAGATTGGGCACACGACTCCGGGATGTTAGAACGAAAGAGAAGCTCGGCGGTAAAAATCGGTTGACGAATGCCCTAATAACAAAATTGGCAATTTATTACGGCTTGGCGATAAAAAGAAATTTAAATTCTACATGTGACATGCGAAAAGCTATTTTTACAACATTGGACCACTATTGCTCAAGTGACGAATCGCCAAGACACGGTAATTGTCTAGCAGGCTCCGATAGCTGGTGCGAATGGCGCCAAGCTGAGGCAAAAAATCAGCTGCCGTCCTACCGACATGGTAAACGAGTCATCGACGAAGAGGTTGAAAATCACATCCGGCCAATTTACGAAGCATTATCAACCGAAGATCTTTTAACCCGTTGCTTGGGAGGACATACCCAAAATTCCAACGAGTCCTTCAATGCGACTGTGTGGCGTATGAATCCCAAACACCTTCATTTTGGGAAAAAAATTGTCGAAATTTCCGCCTTTTTAGCTGCAGGACTTTTCAACGAAGGATATTCGTCAATTTTAATGGTCATGAACTTGCTGAACATACAAATTGGCCAACATAGCAAAATGTTTGCCGACTCCATAGACCAACGCCGAATTTTAAAGCAAGACAAACGACACTCCTTCAGCAGCAAAGAGGCTCGAACAGCTCGCAGGATAGAAAGAATGCACGCCAATCAACTGTTTGAGGAAGATGAAGGCTTATTATATGGGCCCGGAATAGCCGATTAGCTGAAAATTGCTGTAAGTAACCGATAATTCACATTTTTTCATACCCAAAACTTTAAACCGCTTTTTCTCGAGTTTTCATTTTTACGTTTTTTTCAAATTTGCGGGAGTGATAAAAAAAGAACTATGTAACCTATCGATACGAGCCAAAGCTTATTCTCTTCAGTATTAAATTCTCTTCTAAGTGAATCTAAAACATAGTTCAAAAAGTAATTTTAACTATTTTTTATAGCACTTTAAAATAGAATTTCTATTTCTGAAAAAACACTTTGATTTTCAAAACGGCACAAATTTTCATTACTTTCATTTTTCAATTTCTACCGGGTTTTTTAGGTTCACTTAGAAGAAAAACAATAACAAATTTTTTGGGTTTTTTTTATTTCAGACACGAATTGCGAGCTACATCACTCCCGCAAACGAGAAACTTCAAGGACGAGGCGCTCTCTTCAGTGGCGCATAACTCCGCCATTTTTAATTATTTTTTAATGAAAAAATTTGTGAAACTTAATTATATATGTATTAAAATATACCCACAGTTTCAAGAAGCTATGTTGTTTTGTTCTATAAAAAAAAAAATCACAAAGAACAGCACGTTTTCAAGCTTGTAAAAGGTGTCCCCCCTTAACTTACACTCCAAAATTTTGAATTAAATATAGTGTTCTCTAGGTGAGATATAAAACTATATATATATATATATATATATATA
>NW_017276997.1:23992-28585 GCF_001594065.2 Cyphomyrmex costatus
CGAACGTTCGTCGAACTTAAAACGCAACTCTAATCAACTACCGTAGTAATATCACAATTATTTTTTTGATGCATTTAGCATCTAAAATGGATCTTAATAATATGTTGAAAGACATATATTAAATTCTTAAATTATAATATTTAAAGTAGAAATAAATCTGAATCTAAGAAAATTAAGAATTGTGAAGAACATCACGAGTTGGCGTTTCGTCCCGGCTTCCACTACTGGACTCATCAGTAAGGTAATGTAGTGGAAGCCTACCTTAGACGCCTGGGAGAGATGTTAGAAAGAAGTTCTATATAAACAAATAATCATGTAATTCGGCACTTGCGAGAATTGACACGATTAACTATAGACCTCTGTTGGCGAGTCGACGTAGTGATATTCTTCACAAATTTCTTCATTTAAATAAATAATTTTAAAGTAACAAACGCATTTTTGCAGCCAGCGTATATTCAACAAATCAATTAAAGAAGACTCTCGAGAGGTTCAAATAACAAGAATAGACAGGCTAATAGAGAGTCCTTTCAGCTGTTATTGGTGCGATATATAAGATATGTTAAAATGTGAATATTATATACTACGTAAGTAGTTACCCCCCCATTGCGCGCCGAACGTTCGTCGAACTTAAAACGCAACTCTAATCAACTACCGTAGTAATATCACAATTATTTTTTTTTTTGATGCATTTAGCATCTAAAATGGATCTTAATAATATGTTGAAAGACATATTAAATTCTTAAATTATAATATTAAAGTAGAAATAAATCTGAATCTAAGAAAATTAAATTTTGGATTTTGATTTGGCTGAAATTTTGATATATTATAGTTGGGTAGACCGGGGACAAAAGTAACAGGGGACAATAGTAACATCATCAATATTTCTTAAACTATAACACATATATGTATGTGGCCGCGTGGTAAAATTCTATCATAGGATAATATTGAGATAACTACCAGACTAATAAATAATAATAAAGTAAAAGACAACTCACAAAGTAAACACAATGAGAAAATCAAGATTACGCCAAATATAAAATTATTTGGTTTTAGTGCTTTTTTTAACGACATTGACAAATGACTTTCAGGATATATACAGACAGATTCAGGCGTTCCCTTTCAATAAATCTGAAAATAAAATTCAGTACATCAGGTCTCTCTATTTTTTACCTTTACAATAATATCCTGATAAAAAATAAATTATGTCATAGTTTGTTCTCTCTATTCCTTATAAAATTATAAAAGAATTCTGATTCTTTGTATTGTACTTTATTAAAACAAATTAATAGAGATTCTAAACATATCTGATACGATTAGAATTACCAGATTTATTGAATACCTAGAATACTATATTTGATTCAAGATATTGGAGTATATAAGAATTCTTTTGAAATTAATACTGATCTTTTATGATTCAGTTTTGAAATATTATATATTACCTACAGAATGTACTTTTATTTAGGGCAACATTATTGTCGACAAGCTTTGCATTAGTCACATCCAAGATTATAACACTGGCATCAAAACTTTCAATGTACTCAGATCTCTCTAATATCTTTATATTATCATCATTTTATGGTATTTCCTCCTCCCAATTGAATACCATTTTGATCAATTACTTCTAAATTGTGTACCTGCAAAATATATAAATAATTTAAATAATTTCAATCATTTTTTTTCAAAAATTACGTTTATTGGTGTATTTGATTATATGTAATAGATTTTTTTGATATAATGTTATTAGTTATGTTATGTTATGTTATGTTGTTGTTGCATATATACGTAACAATGATTTAACATTACTATTATAAATAACTAGTGTACATGTGTTGTTAAATCATTATTACGTATATATGCAACAAAAGGATATACATTTTATAAATGTTCACTTTGAACTGACACCTTCAATAATATATCAGTTACTTTCCATGATAATATATTTCATTATTAGATAATTATTTAAAGTTTTAAAGATCTCAATACCAAGTTAATTTAAAGATTTCAATAAAACCAAATAATTTTACATATATACCTATATTTGAGTAACACTGTATCAAATAAGTTTTATCTTTATTATTATAAAAGAATTGATTCTATGTGCTGTATTTTATTTTCAGATTTATTGAAGGGAAAGTCCTGAAAAGAAAAGGCAAGGATCTTTAAAATCCATACCTTTTTTTCTTTTCAGACTTTTACTATCAACAAAGCACAAAAAATCAATTCTTTTATAATTATATATAAAACAAATTGAGGTAACTACCAAACAAATAAATAATAAAATAAAATGTAACTCACAAAATAAACACAGCGAGAAGATCAAGATTCAGAATATTTTAGTATATGTGGTTCAGGTCTTTTCTTTCAATAAATCTGAAAATAAAATATAACACAAAGAATCAGTTCTTTTATAATTATATAAAGAATAAAGAGAACAAATTAGTAGGTATTGTAACTTATCTGATTGATAAACTACCAGATCTGTAGACGGTAGTGTCTCGGTAAATAAGTAATCTAACCAAATGCTGTAAAAACAAAATAATTACATAGAAAATAATCTTACAACGGAATGTTTTACAGCAGAGAATTTGTGTAATAAAGCAGAAAATATTTATTTATTCTAACCTCACTTACGTGTTCGTCTATGCCATCGATGTGACAAATTTCCTAACCTCAATCCTTTGTTATTGCCGAGGCTCTTAACCGACTTTAACTATCGTACAGATCGCAACGATCGATATTAAGATTTATAGATACCCATCGCGACCACATTTATCTCTTGCGCCAAAAATTCCAGAATGCATTTCCTCACTCCGTAGCTGGCGATGACGACAACGACGACAACACATTGTTTCTTACAAACAAACACCTAGACACCCATTTCCTCGAAGGCGAACACGTAGACACCCACTTCCTCGACGGCGAACACCTAGACACTCACTTCCTCGTAATCAAACACGTAGACACTTACTTATACTTCCTCGACGACGAACATATCTCTATATTTCGATATTTCAATTTTTATATATATTCCTATATATAATAACACTATATACTCCCCGAAAGGGTTCCCACCTTGAAGTAGTCGCGGGGCGGGGGCCCGCGGGTCGCGGGACGTCTGGGGTGCCCGTGGTCCGCACTCCCCGCGGTGAATGACACGAGGCTCATATTTGACCTGCGAAAGCAGGTACGGGGCCTCGAGGTAGAGAAACCAACGGGGGGAACATTTGACCACATTTCAGGTACGCCTGGTGTTCTCGGGGGCTGCGGGCTCCCGTGCCGGGGCGGGTGGTGGGGCTTATGGTCGCAAACGGGGTCCTCCCGCTCAGGGGGGGGCACGTGGGCGGCCAACTAAGAAGAACCCCCCAAGCTAGGGTGTGAGCTACCGTGCCTGGAGCTGCATGGCACAGGGGGAGCTGCGTCGCAAACGGTGCCTCCTGGATACCGGGCGAACTCCAGGAGTACGAAGCCAAGCCCCGTGCATTCGCGGCTCTGCCCGGGTGAGATCGCGCGACCGCGGTACTCGTGGGATCAATATGGAGACTTCAAATACTAATACAAATTTTAACAAAGTCCTCCAGGGGGTGGCTTCCTTAGGAAGCGAACAACCGGAGGAGAATATAGCAGCTAGTACGGGTCTACCCAAGACCCGCATTCGCTACAGTGGGGCTGCAAGGCGCCGCTACAATAAGGAGAAGATAAGGGCTGAAAAAGCCATCTCTCCTTCTTCTACAAATACCCCTACTCCGCCGGGCGGGGGGAGTGGTGTGGCGGTGGGAACGCAAAAGCGTGCCAAACCGGTGCACCAAACGCCCAGTCCGACTGAGTATCGCCCGGGCAAGAGACCCAAGGTCACTGACCAAGGGTCGTATGCCCGGACGACTAAGGGCATGATCAGGATGGCCTTTGTTCCAGAAGGCTATCCTGGGAAAAAACTGGGTTCCAGTGAAGGGGGGAGATCAGGCGACTAGTCAGGGGGCACATCCTCGAACTTCGCGAGGATGGTCTGGCGCCCACCTTCACTGGCACCTGGGAGAGGGATGGCGCAGTTATTTTCAACTGCGCCAACCAGCAGACGGTGGATTGGCTGAAAAGCCTTTCCACCGTGATTAAGATCGGAGGCACTGCTCTGCATGTGCTACCGGCCGGGGAGCTACCTAAGCGCCATCGGGTGGTGGTACATGTGGAGGAGTCAGATTTGGCTGTCGAGGAAGCTATAAAGCTTCTCGACAGACAAAACACGGGTCTGGGCGCCAGGGAGTGGGTCGTCGTTAGGGGGAGCGAAAGTAGGGACGCGAAAAGCGCCCACTTCGCTGCTCTGATCGGCGATCGCTCGCTGGAGGTCCTAAAGACCTGTGGTTTTAAACCCTTCTGCGGGCTGGGTCGGGCAACCGTAAGGTTGCTTGACAAAGAACGCAAGGAGGGAGTGACTGCCGGTGCGAGCGGGTCAGCTTAGAAATGGCGGGACTCGCAGTACCAATAGTACAAATTAACTTGCATCACAGCAAAGGCGCCTCGGCGATTTTAGCCAGGAGCATGGCTGTGATGCAGACAGCAATAGCAATAATTCAGGAGCCTTGGCTCCTGAATAACGCT
>NW_017276997.1:28914-46477 GCF_001594065.2 Cyphomyrmex costatus
TCTTCTTTCAATAAATCTGAAAATAAAGTACAGCAGAAAGGATCAATTCTTTTATAATCTTTTATAATTATAAAGAATAGAGAGAGGACAAATTAATAGAGATTAGAATAGAGATTATAAAACTTATCTGATGTGATATTGAAGAGAAATTTTTAATCCACGAGCCAGAAGCATGATTTCAACAACATGAATTGTAGCTTTTCATGCCTTCCCTTTCAATA
Source organism: Cyphomyrmex costatus (assembly GCF_001594065.2). Lineage (NCBI taxonomy): Eukaryota > Metazoa > Arthropoda > Insecta > Hymenoptera > Formicidae > Cyphomyrmex > Cyphomyrmex costatus. Next base: position 29,136 of record NW_017276997.1, read on the forward strand.
AATCTGAAAATTAAATACAACACAAAGAATCAATTCTTTTATATAAAGAATAGAGAGAGGACAAACTAAAATAGAAATTATAAAACTTATCTGATGAAGAGAAATTTAATAATCCACGAGTGAGGAGTGTGCTTGGTGATTTCAATTGTAACAAAGAGATATCAGGCCACCAATCACGTCAGATAGTTGCTTTAAACCGGGAAGATTCAAAATGTAACTTTACTTCCTGCTGCATTGCATACACATTCTCAAATTCTTTTTGTAATCCTGCGTACAAAAGGATGTTGCAATAAAGTTGTTATTACAAAAGGAACGAAAAATAATAAATAATTACAGCAAAGAAAATACTTATTTATTCTCACTTACGTGTTCCTCTGTGTCAGCGATATAATAAATTTCCTAATTTGATATAAACTAACCAAAACAAATTCTCTGCTGTAAAATTATATAGAAAATAATTCGTATTCTTATATCAGAAATGTGTTTTACAGCAGAGAATATGTGTAATAAAGCAGAAAATATTTATTTATTCTAACCTCATTTTCGTGTTCGTCTATGCTATCGATGTGACAGATTTCTTAACATCTTAACCTCAATCCTTTGTTATTTTGCCGAGACTCTTAATCCGATTTTACCGATCGTACAGATCGTAGCGATCGATATTACAGAGATTTATAGATACCCGTCGCGACCACATTTATCTCTTCGAACCATACAAGACTCCAGGACCAGACGGCATCTACCCTGTTCTACTCAGGGAGGGTAGGAGGGCCCTAGTAGGCCCCCTAACGAGGGTGCTCAGAGCTAGCATAGCACTGAGACACGTTCCGAAAGCCTGGAGTGACACCAGAGTGGTATTCATACCATAACCAGGCAAAAATGGCCATGTGATGGCCAAGAACTACAGACCTATCAGCCTCACATCCTTCATCTTAAAGATGCTGGAGAGGCTCATTGATAGGCATCTGAAAGATTTCTACCTTCTTGCAAAGCCACTAAACCCATCACAGTACGCTTATAGGGAGGACAGATTTACGGATACTGCCCTGCATCACCTTGTGAGCGGGGTTGAAGTTCAGATGGCTGCAAAAGGATATGCAATAGGTGTCTTCATTGACATTGAGGGGGCTTTTGATAGCACCCCAAATACGTCGATTAAAGACGCCATGAACAGATTTAACGCTCCAGAATCACTGATTGACTGGACTCAAAACATGTTGAAGGGCAGAAGACTGACCGTCAATCATGGTAACAACTCAGTTGAGGAGAGGCCGGCGGCGGGCTGCCCGCAGGGGGGGGGGTGCTGTTACCCCTGCTATGGTGCCTGGTGTGGATGAACTCCTCACAAAACTGAAGAAATCAGGCTTCGAAATCTACGGATACGCGGACGACGTGGCCATTATCACCAGAGGTAATTTCCTCTCAACACTCAAGGAACGGATGGACGAAGCCTTGGCAATTGTACAAAACTGGTGTAGGACGAGGGGACTGATGGTAAACCCCACAAAGACCTCGGCCATGATCTTCACCAGAAAATACAAACCGGAACCCATTGAGACATTAAGGCTCTGGGGAAAGGAAATAAATTATGTAAATTCAGTAAAATATTTGGGGGTCCTATTAGACCCCAAATTGAGCTGGAAACCACACCTCGAGGAAAAGAGGAAGAAATTCTACACCTCTATGTGGGCGTGCAGGAGAGCCATGGGAAAGAACTGGGGACTAAACCTCAGGACAGCCTTATGGCTATACAAGATGGTATTGTTACCAAGACTCACGTATGCAGCAGTTGTCTGGTGGTTAAGGGCGGAAAAGGTGGAGGCACGGAATCTGCTTAAAAGCCTACAGGGAGGATACCTAAGGGCTGCAGCGGGGGCCATGAATACTGCACCAACTGAGGCGCTGCAAATAGCACTCAGTATTCCGCCCCTAAACCAGGTGATTAAATACACAGCCAGGCAAACAGCATACAGATTAAGATGTCAGGGTGAGTGGAAGGAAACCAGGACCGGTCACACAAGACTGGGACTTTCTAACAGACACCCTTTCAATCTAAAACAAGACAGGATCCCCAGAAGACATCAGTTGGTGAAGAATTTCAAAGTTCAAATACCGACTAGGGAGGACTGGAGCAAGCATGACTATAAAGCCAATCCAGATGTGGACACTTGGTTCACGGATGGATCGGGAGCAAACGGACGATATGGGGCAGGTATTTATGGGCCCAATATCAACCACAAGGTAAGCATACCAATGGGTGAGCTGGCCACAGTGTTTCAAGCTGAAGTGCTGGCCATCCAGAAATGTGCGGAACTCCTGCTAAAGGGGAAAAGCAGAAAACAAATAAATATTTATACTGATAGCAGAGCAGCTATCGAAGCACTTGCAAGAACCTCCACAGAATCATCTGTGGTATGGGACTGCATGCAAGCACTCACAACACTAGGGGCAACTAACAAAGTAACCCTGGTATGGGTCCCTGGACATCAGGGGATACCTGGAAATGAGGGAGCGGACGAGCTGGCAAAACAGGGTACTGAGAAGGCCCCGGCTGAAAGGATCGTCGGAGTCCCATTTTCAGCAGGAACGAAAATAATCAAAGAATGGCTTGAACGGGAGCACTCGAACTCCTGGAAGGGGGCAGAGGGCTGTAAACGAGCCAAACAACTCATGAGATCTCCAAACCTAGCAAGAACTAGAGAGTTGCTGGCTATGGGAAAGACTAAATTGAGAAGTGGCATAGGCCTACTGACAGGACACTTGCCCCTCAGAGCACATCTATTCAATCTAAGACTAGCGGAGCAGAAAGAATGCCGGCTATGTGGAGAAGAAAGCGAGGACAACCTGCACTTATTGTGCCGATGCCCTGCACTCGCTTGTAAAAGGTACAAATCCTGGGGACAGTTTATATCCTGGGGATATGTTTATGACACCCAAGGATTTTGAAAATGCGAAGGTCAGCAGTCTAATAAGTCTGGTAAGCGACACGAGGCTGGGATTGACTGAATGACCTATGGAAAAAGCAGGGAGCGACAAAGGAACCCCACGGATCTGGGTCACGTAAATGGGCTAATAAAGACCACCTGCAACTAACTACTACTACTACTACTACTACTAACACTATATATATATTATTAATAAATATTTTTTGTTCTTAATTAAGATTCAAACCGCGCGCGCGTCATATGTGGTACACCATGCAACACTGGTCTGCTGGTTAGATATAGATAGATAGAGTGAGATGATAGATAGAGTGAGATAACCCATAAAGTCAACGGCCCTCTATTATCTAAAAAACGAGATGGACATTTTCTCTGGTCGACGACGTTGACGACGATGTATCTTATAAAAAAAAATTGAAACGTGAAAATTTACACCGAAAAAATTGTATTCTTAACTTAAGAATATCCCACTTACGTATAGTATGTTTTCCTCTAAAATAAGCGCTGAGATGATCCTCTTAATTTAAGAGGATAATCATCTAAAAATTAGTATATTCTTAAAATGAGAATATAGGGTGTCCCATTTTAAACGATAACCTCAAATATCTCCTGAACGATACAAACACGTGCAAACACGTGCCTACGTGAAAATTTCGTCCGCGTAGACGCCACCGTGAATATCCAGACTGAGCGTGAAAACAAATGCATGTGAGCATCATGGAAAACCGCGTGAAACGCGCGTGATAGCAACGATCCCATTCGCAAATTAAAAATATATTCTTAATTTAAGAGGAAATATTCTTATATCTGTTAAGAGGAAATATTAAGTACATCTTTTAAGAATACAATTTTTTCGGTGTACAGATCCGGACTTTGCGTCGCAATATCTCCGCTCGTAGGGCACGTAGAAAAAAAATGAAAGCACTTTTATCATACAATTTAAGTATTTCCTGTCGATTGAGCGTATGTAGAACTTGATCGGTTTAGCCGTTACTGAGATCTGATCATCTCGACCCCGAAAAATTCTCAGTTTCGCGTAAAGGAGGCACGGCAGTGTCGCGCGCTTGGCTTAGCGCCGAGACACTACCGTGTCTCCAGATTTCTGATAAGTTGAAACTTATCGCTATCGCTATTCCCTCGCATTGTGTTTAGGGCTTTACGGCTATTATAAACCGGCCTTTAAGCGAGAAACACACTTTTTTGCATAATGCATAAAGCATGTGCATAAAGAATTTGATTGGTCCATTGACTCATGCATAAGAAAATGGGCCAATGAAATTCCTGCGGTCGAGTTGCCACTACGAATGCTTTAAAGCGTTTCTTGATTGGTCAATTTGTAAAATTCTTTCTTTTGATTGATCAATCAAACGCTTCAAAGCATTCTTTCCGAAAAATAATCCAAATAAAACTTTTTTTTTATATTGTGTGTTTTTTTCTTTAGTTTTCACAAAAAAATATCAAGAAAAGTTAAAGTAATATTGTAAAATGTAAAAAAATAAATTATTACATTGAGAATAAACCGAAAATTTCAGGAAATGAAAAAGTCACTTGTTTATATCTATATATTATTTTATCGTATAAAAAAATGCAAAATTGAAAAAAAAATTAATTTGAAAAAAAATAGAAGGAAAAATTTGTCCACGATAAAATTAGTCTTAAAAATCATCAAATAAATCTAAGTTTTTATGAGAATTTAAAAAAAAAATTAAACGTGTCATACTTTTAAAAATTAATAATTTTTTTACATTAAATTAAAAAAACAATTTTTATACTTTTCTTGATATTTTTTTTTGAAAACTAGAAAAAAAAACAATTTAAAAAAAACGTTTTATTTGGATTATTTTTCGCAGAGTTATAGGCATTTGTAAAATGCGAATTTTGAAAAAAATTCATATCTTATGACTATGTTGATAAAAAAATTCCCAAAAAAACATGCTAGCTTCTTGCGATGGGTACTATAATATATCAAAATTTTAGCAAAATCAAAAGTCCAAAAGTTTTCGAGTGGCACACTTTTGGGATGGAATGCCCCATATATATATATGTGTGTTGTTTTCTTTTAGTTTCTGTTTCCAATGACGAAAAAAAAAATAAGAATGTGCAAAATAATATAAACGATACATATAGTGAAACGCCAAAAGAAATAACAAACATAGGACTAACATATGAATATAACGAAGCAGATACATCATTTTCTGTTTGCAACGAGGAGGAAGAAAATAAGAACAGGCAGAATAATATAAACGATATATATAGTGAAACGCCAAAAAGAATAATAAATAGAGGGCTCTTATATGAATGTAGTTATAACAAAATAGATTCGTCAATTGAACGTTTAGAAATTCTGGATCATGAAAATAACGAAGTAGATGAATTTAATTCTTATTTTTTATCACCTTCAAGATCACATTACCTAAAACAAAGGTATTGTACAGATCATGGCGAAGTTCAATTAAATACATACTCTTTGAAAAATGAAGATAATAGTATCAATAAGGAAAATGTACGTACCGAAATATCTAAATTTATGTTATATACACTTAAATTTCCATGTCCTTTACAATTTTTTGGAGGAATTCGTAAAAATCTGGATTCATATGTTACTTATGCGCGATGCAGATATAAGAGTCACTGCAAGTCTTTCAGATTCGTTCTCATTAAGCTGGATGAAGGAGTATATACATTTTTTATCTATGGCACAAAATGTGAAGAGATTAAGCACGAAGGATCACCTATTTTTTGTTCTCTTAGAGGAAACGAACGTAAAATTACAAAAGAAAAACTTGCGTATGTTCGTCCAAGAACATTACAACAGGAGATTGCAAAACGGACTGATCCAGAACTTGCTCAAGAAGGACACATGCAAGAGCTAAGATTGCTTTCGACATTTCAGAAAGCAAAATCGGAACACAATTGTAGAAATGATCGAACACTTAGCTCTAACGATTTATCCGATTTGTTTCAGCAGTACGTGGAAGATGCACGAAATAAAAATTCGTACATTCAATATGTTGGCCTACCTTTATATGCCATCATGTACTCACAAGAACAATTAAACATTATTGATGTTAATGATCAAATAGCTCATTTTGATGCAACAGGATCAATAGTACGCAAGCCAAAAGATATTTATTGTAAAAGAATATTGTACTACGCCATGGTTATAAAAAAGAACGAGTCAATAATACCTATTGTCGAAATGGTATCATCCGAGCATGATATTCCATCAATTAGTATCAAATTAAAAAGATATCGACATTTTGTTGAAACGAATCGAAAAAGATGGCCTATTTTTAAAATTGTAGTGGTAGATTGGAGTTGGGCCTTAATAAATTCTCTCATGAATGAATGGAATAAATGTGATATTATAGATTATTTAAAACGTGTATATTTATATTTAGATAAGAAGTTGCCAGTTGATAATACACTATTAATTGTGCACACGTGTTGTGCACATTTTATGAAATGTGTCATCATATATACATAAAAAGTTCCCAAAATGTATTGGGGTAAAGACATTTTTACTCGAATGTGTAGCAATAATGTTGATGAGTACAGAATTATTAGAATTAGATGAAATATTCAAAGAATTTCTAACCATTCTTTTAACTCCTGATGCAGAGAAAGCCCAAGTAAGCATTACACGGCTACACAAATTTCATCAAAAAATTAATATAATTAATGAAATGGAGGACATTGAAGAAGAAAATTATGATTTTCTGTATCAAATGATAAAAATGAAAACAGAATTTTTACTGCTTCTCCCTTTTTTGCAAGGTATAATAATAAATATGTAAAATTAAAAGAAAAATTACAAACGGATGATGACATTACTAATGAGTATTATAATCCTAAAATCGCGGAATACATTACATACAAATTGATGCCATTTGCTCCAATGTGGACGAGTATTCTCTTGTCGTTAGTTACACCTAATGTTGCAAGATTAAGTAATGCATATGTAGAAAGTTACTTTAATGTAGTAAAAAAAGAAATTTTACAAGGAGAAGTAAATTTGAAGATTGGTCGCTTTATCAATAAAATGAAAAATTATGTCAACAGTCTTATTGCTGAAGCAGCGCTCAATGTCCCACTTAAAAAACGTCGAGGTACAATAAAACGATTGTATCCCGAAAGTCCATTAAATCCATTTGTAGAAGAAATGTGGCAACGTCGTAAAAAAGGAAAAAAGTATAGTCATATGGAAGGGCGACAATTAGCTCAGATGGTGAAAAAGGTAGAGCCAATAACCTGCACACCTCTACGTGATATTGAACAAATTGAGCATAGACAAATTTTTATGCAACAAAGTGATAACTCAACGCATAATGAAGCTTTGAATAACGGTTTATTTGTTGATACTGAATATTATATGCAGGACACCGAGGTGAGTATAACTATTTGTCGTTATTCTGCAATCAGAAATACGCCAATAATATCAGATAAAGAGTTCTACTTGTTTTCAGAACAATACAAAACATTACAATCAGAGCAATGGATCGACGGAACAATTATAGATTGTTTCGCTGTTTCTCACATAAACAATTGGAAAAATATTCTATATGTACCTACAGATCATACAACATTTATATTGGGTGATTATTATAATAGAAAACCACACGAAAACTGGCTTATGTATAACATAAATGAAAAGATATATGGAAAAATGTTATTGCCATACTTATATCAGTCACACTGGAGATTGTTAGTTGTCGATATTGATGAGAAAACTATTATGTTGTTGGATCCATATGAACATGGCAAAGATAATGAAAGAGCGATGAAACTATTTCAAAAATTTTTAAAAGATTGTCCGAAAACATCTTTGAGCGAATTGAAAAATGTTGAGTTTAAAGAAACTAAAATATCTAAACGTCCTTTCCAAACTGATGCAAATAATTGTGGTATATATGTTTTACATTATTTAAAATGTATTGCTGAAGACAAAGATTTTGGTACATTATTAGAACCTGCATTACTTAGAAATGAAATTGCAGAAACATTACTTCGTACGTCTTTAGTTATGAAAGAGGTATGTTTGTTTTGTTTCAGTAACCGAAAAAAAGGTTTAGTAATGTGTAATTTATGCAGGCGTTGGGCACACCCTCAATGCATTGGAAGAATAAGCGAACAACGAAGCATACAGGAATGGGCAAATCCTAATGTCACATATACTTGTACATTGTGCCAAAAAAGCACTAGGTATTGGATGATTAAAAATGTGTAACTATAAATTATCAAACCGTAAATTGTAATTATAAAAAAATGTAACACTCTGTAATCTATTTTTAACATTCAAAAAAAATGCATAAATTAATTTTTATTACTCTAAAATTGCATAAATGGTCTACTAGACAGTGCTTTCAGATACATTATATGTAATAATATTGCATATGTTATATTTCCAGATATTGTATCCTGTCTGTCAAAGACACCATATGCTTAAAAAGTGCTATGTCTGTCAAACACCATATGCTTAAAAAGTGCTATGTCTGTCAGACACCATATGCTTAAAAAGTGCTATGTCTGTCAGACACCATATGCTTAAAAAGTGCTATGTCTGTCAAACACCATATGCTTAAAAAGTGCTATGTCTGTCAGACACCATATGCTTAAAAAGTGCTATGTCTGTCAGACACCATATGCTTAAAAAGTGCTATGTCTGTCAGACACCATATGCTTAAAAAGTGCTATGTCTGTCAGACACCATATGCTTAAAAAGTACTATGTCTGTCAGACACCATATGCTTAAAAAGTACTATGTCTGTCAGACACCATATACTTAAAACATACTATATCTGTCAGACACCATATGCTTAAAAAGTACTATGTCTGTCAGACACCATATACTTAAAACATACTATGTCTGTCAGACACCATATGCTTAAAAAGTACTATGTCTGTCAGACACCATATACTTAAAACATACTATGTCTGTCAGACACCATATGCTTAAAAAGTACTATGTCTGTCAGACACCATATGCTTAAAAAGTACTATGTCTGTTAGACACCATATACTTAAAAAGTACTATGTCTGTCAGACACCATATGCTTAAAAAGTACTATGTCTGTCAGACACCATATGCTTAAAAAGTGCTATGTCTGTCAGACACCATATGCTTAAAAAGTACTATGTCTGTCAGACAGCATATGCTTAAAACGTACTATGTCTGTCAAAAACATATGTTTAAAAAATTTCACGCCTACCAAAGGTATCATATGAGTACTGTATCAAAAGATACAGTACTCTTTATTCAGGTGTCAAGTTTGGATAAAAAAAATATTTCTTCAAAATATGGTAAGTTATATACATGTTTTAAAAATATATCTTCAAAATATGTTAAGTTATATACATTTTTTTTTTGTAGTAGTTGGTTTAAGAAGAAGAAAGCGATGATCCACTCAGCCATAGAGGATCAGAAGCTACTCCTCGACGTCAGCGAGATTTCATCGTCCAAGCAAACCTGAAGTTCATAATTCCAGTATATCGGTATGACGTCTTATAGTGTACAATTATCTTGATCCTATCATTTTGATAACGGTAGAATAATAAATATTTACATGAGTGATATTTTTGCAGCAACAAATATAATATTATTGGAAAATAATGCACAACCATCGCCAAATATTAACAAAGGAAACTCTGTACAAGGGACGAATCAAGGCCACATGATTTTCAATCGAGCTACTAATACTTGTAGATATACTGGCAATCACTCTCGACTGATGTATCTTAATGAGAATAAAAAACAGAAGCCTCTAATCGACATAAATCACCAAATAGAGAATTGTAAAACAACACAAAGAGATAAGATTAGGGACATCACGGTGAATTAGACCAAGTTGAATATTAATTAACAACGTGGTTAATAATTCTGTAATTGTTAATATGTTATTATAAGTTTATTCTTTGACATTAATTTGGAAATATTCTTTTTATTAATACATACATATAAAGTATAGTTTATAACAGTGCTCGGAATTAGTTGCACATTTCGGGCCGATTTTGGAGGCGACGCCTACTGTCTCCCCACTACCACTCGAGCCTCGGCGGCCGAGCCGCCGACCGCTCACGTGACGCTGTGCCTCAGGAGCGTCGCGATACTTTCCAGCATGCTGGGAGTATACCTTCCGACAAATATCATTAAAATATTTTTCTTTTTACATGATTTTTATTTAAGAAAATTTTTTTATTATTAGCATATTATGTATATATATTCTATAATAATATAATTTACAATTATTACAGTATGATAATTATAATATTGAACAATATATAGTTTTCCACATCACCTCTGAGGTACTATTGTTGACGCGTTTTTTTTTAAGTGGTTTCCCCAGTAGGCCTATTCCACTAAGAAAATAACGAAAAAGCTGATTAAATCTATAGCTCGAGGAGAGAGAAAGCAATATTCTTTAATATTAAATATTTATAAAAACGAACGAGGATGAAACGGGAATAATTATTTTTCTTGAAATTTTAAATATTTGACCTTCTGGGTCGTTTGCACGATTGTACTAGTGACGATACATCCACAGAGAGTTTAGAAGTAGTAGTTCGCATTATCGAGGATAACGATGCATCATTTAAACATGAACGTTTTTCCGTTTTGATAAACTTCATTTTAGAAAAAGAGCATTCACATAAATATGTGGACCCAAACATAGAGAAGATTCGAAGACCAAAATTTCTGAGACGTGGATAAAGTGATGCATCTAAAATTTTGAAGAACTCAATCCCCTTTTCTAGCCGTGTTTTCAAAGAAAAATCACACTGTAAATCGCAAAGTTCTGCTTGAAATTCTAAGCTTTGTTTCTCGATTTGTACAGTGAGAGGATTTTCAAAAAGTGTCAAGTCTTGCCTTAACGTTTCGAAATCACTGAAACGCGTATCAAATTGATCTATTAAGGACTCTATTAGATTTAATTGATTTCGAAAATCACAATTTGTACCGTGTTCTTCAAAAAGAACCTGGCAAGAAGGGAAAAAATAAAGAACATTATTTTGTAATTGATGTTTAAATAATGCTAACTTCTTACGAAAAGAATCGATATGACTAACGAGTTGTGAAATCGTTTGATTGGTCTTTTGCAGCTTTGAATTTAAAATGTTTAAATGATTTGTCATATCAGTTATTAGAGCAAGCTCGCAAAGTGAATCTAAATTTTCTAAGAAAAATTGAAATTCATCACATTTTGTAGGAAAATTTTCTTGCAAGAAAAGGAAAATTTCTTTTCTTATTGCAAAGAATTTTTCTAAACATTTTCCTGCGCTGAGCCACCGAACTTCACAATATAGGGGTACATCTTTATAAAGTGCATTATGCTCCTCGAGAAAGTGTTGAAATTTCCGATGAGAGAGAAACTTATGACCACCTTTAATCATGTTAATAATTTTTGTTACCGTTTGCATTGCGTTGCATAATTTCACAACTTTCCCACATAACGCTTCCTGATGGATGATACAGTGAATAACAGGGAATTTTAAGCCTCGCTGCTTCAATTGACCGAAAAACCCATTTTTTGAACCTGTCATTGCTTTTGCACCATCAGTTACGATAGCCGAACATTTCGAAAAATCTATATCAAATTTCTGAAGAGTTTGATTAACAGCTTCAAAAATATCAATTCCCGTTGTCGTACCATGTAATGGGACAAAATCTAAAAGCTCTTCGACATGTGAGAAATCGTTTTGCACGATTCGAGTAAAAATACTCAATTGACTCACATGCCGATTATCAGTGCTTTCATCGAGACATAATGAGAAAAAGGAGCAGGAAGCTAATAAAGATTTTAATTGTTTTTCTAAAGAAGAAGCAATGTCATCTATTCTTGACTTAACAGTTTTGTCACTTAATGGAATGCTAGCAGCTTCTTCAAGGGTTAACGAATTTCCAAACGACTCTACTGCTGCGACAATACATTTCTTCACAAATTTTCCGTCAGAAAACGGCTTAGAATTTTTTACAATTAAATTTGAAATTGCAAACGAGGCTGTAAGAGCTTTTACTGAAGGTGTAGCATTATCGACATGAGAGCTTGAATTACATCCTTCTTGATAAATTAGTTTTAATCCCTCGATTAAATCAAATTTCTCTTTGTCCACATATTTTGAATAATCTTTTAAATGTTTTGTATTATAATGCCTATAAAGAATATATTTTTTAACAACAATAGGTTGATATCCACACAGAAGACAGGTGGTTTTATTATTTATTAATGTAAAAAAAATTTCTTCCCATACCTTGTTAAAAGATTGCACGTATTTATCCATTTTTGAAGTCAATTTAAATCGGTGGCAAGATTACACCAAAATAAACACTAAGGAAATAAAACACAAGGAAATAATACACACACTATTACACTTTGCCCTATTAATAAACACTAGTACATTCTCTTTTCTTAACACGAACGTAGCATTCACAAACGTAACATTATCACATGTACCAATATCACTCAATAGCACTTTTTGTTTGTAAATATTACTAAATACATATAATACTTGTAAAGTAAAAAATACACAGCACAATAATCTCGTACGAAACCACTACTAACGTACATAAAACTTCTACTGAGCACGCATGTTAGAAAACCGTTAAAAAACAGCGGAGGATAAAACAAATGCATATCGACGCGCGGTAGGAATAGGCGTCTATACAACAAAACCGCGAGGTTTATGCCCATTTCCAAGTAGACTAACTTTAATTGAACTTACTCTTAATCTTTTTATAATTTTTAGAACTATAAAAAGACAAAGAATAATTTCAACAGAGATTAAAGTTAATCTACAATCTACATTGTGGAAATGAGCATTAAAAATTCATATTATAACGATAGATTACAAAAAATACTATTTGCGTGATAATGATAAAGCTATATTTAATAATACGCTATGTATGATAGTACTAAACTAAAGATAGTAATGGTTATTGTAATAAAGTAAACTGTAATAATGTAGTTATAAAACTGTGTGTCATCTTTGCTATTATAGCATTATAATTCTGCTACTGATTTTATTTGAAAAATGGATAATAATTAATAAGCAAAGATATATGAGCAACCTTTCAATAAGATTTACCTTTACTGTAACTATTTATAATAAAATTATTTATTTATTATATTTCTATCTCTCTTCGAAAATCACAAAAACAAAAAGCTATTCTTTTTGAATGATGCATCGTTATCCTCGATAATGCGAACTACTACTTCTAAACTCTCTGTGGATGTATCGTCACTAGTACAATCGTGCAAACGACCCAGAAGGTCAAATATTTAAAATTTCAAGAAAAATAATTATTCCCGTTTCATCCTCGTTCGTTTTTATAAATATTTAATATTAAAGAATATTGCTTTCTCTCTCCTCGAGCTATAGATTTAATCAGCTTTTTCGTTATTTTCTTAGTGGAATAGGCCTACTGGGGAAACCACTTAAAAAAAAACGCGTCAACAATAGTACCTCAGAGGTGATGTGGAAAACTATATATTGTTCAATATTATAATTATCATACTGTAATAATTGTAAATTATATTATTATAGAATATATATACATAATATGCTAAAAATAAAAAAATTTGTTCAAATAAAATCACGTAAAAAGAAAAATATTTTAATGATATTTGTCGGAAGGTATACTCCCAGCATGCTGGAAAGTATCGCGACGCTCCTGAGGCACAGCGTCACGTGAGCGGTCGGCGGCTCGGCCGCCGAGGCTCGAGTGGTAGTGGGGAGACAGTAGGCGTCGCCTCCAAAATCGGCCCGAAATGTGCAACTAATTCCGAGCACTGGTTTATAAATATTTGAATTTTACATAGTTTTCGGTTAATAATTTAATGATTTGAAAGATGTGAAGTCTTTTGAGAAATTATCTATATTTTAATCTTGTTACAAGCATCTGCAAAGATCTTGATGTACAGTCCTTATGCTGAAAAATTGTATGACGATATTAAGGAAAAACTTGAAGCTAGATGTAATCCTATTTAATGATCCAAAAATCTTATAGAAATGGGTTATCCTCACAAAAAAGTTCTCAAAGCATTATGTCTTCGAAAGCAAGTATCAACGTTTCTATCACATATATTTATTACTTATATATACGTAATATATTTGTGAATAATACTATGGAAATATGTTTTTGTTTTAGATCGAATTGACAGAAGCTATAGAATGGCTTATAGAACATCAGGATGATTCAGATATTGATTTAAATGATGATTCAGATTTCTTATCCATGGATACAGACATAGATATTGCGAATCCTAGTTCTTCAATGAAAGCTAAGAAAAAATCATTTAAAGATGCATGTTTGGAATTGTTCAAAGGTATTTCTTAAACAAAACTAAAATTGTGTTATTGTTTCGAAGATAATTCAAATTGAAAGCAATAAAACACCTGAAAAAGGATAACATCAGATTATTAAAAATGTCTTAACTTTAGAATAGGATCAAGAAGAAAAATATTCTGGGGGCATTAAAAGTTACTGGGAATGATCAGGCTAATGCTAGGAGATTTGGACGAAAGTCTCGAAACCGATGGCCCAATTTATAATGCAATTATGAGTAATCCTCATATTCAACTTAGTCTTACAAGACCAAAGCTGTTGCTCGGTAAGATAAAGCAATCAAGAAAATTTTATAATAAACTGGAATTATATTTTTTAACAATTTTTTCTTATTTCTTTCAGCATACTTATCGATGATAAAAATACCTGCCTCGGCAAATGTATGGATTAACGACTCTGAAATTGCACCTGTGCTTAACCAAATATCCAAGACACATCACACTGAAAAACATTCCATTCATATGAATAGTTATACCTATATTATATGGTAATACTTATTTGTACCTGTGTGGAATATTCATATTTTTATATAAATTTATCAATAATTTTTGTAGAGATTTTGAATATCAATCATCGGTTAATAATCAGTAATAATTATTGTAATTTTGATTATGTTATTACTACAAGTAATTATAATTATAATCAGCGCTAGTCATAGAAAATTAAAGAATACTATTACATTTATGAAAATCTCATGTAATATTTAACTCAATATAATATAATATGGTATACTATCAATCACGTATAATTTTCTATACACACTTGCTTTTGTACAAATTGCCTGTTGATAGTTCTTAGAGAAAGAACATATATTTTTATATATTATATTTTTTTGGAAGGAATTTTTAATAAATAGATAACACGTTCACATTCTTATATATAATGTCATTTTAATATAATAACTTTTTACAATTGTGATATTAGGTTTTCGTTTATCAGAACCGCCACGGAATGAACCACCCGCACCACCTCGGCTACCCCCACCTCCTCTTCTCATTCCATACCGGCGGCGATACCACCGGGCCCTACTACGCCCACGTCCCTGTCCCCGTCTATCTGAAAAAATAAAAGAAGATATAAAAATGAAAATAATAATAAATATATTCTAGAAAGAAGAGAGAAAATATCAGGATGGATATTAAATTTATAGGATAACGATTTTTGTATTTTTAATGTATTTTATAAACTACATTTATGAATTTTGTAACATTGAAAATGACCCGATCAAAGTCGAAACGTTTGTTATTTCATTTGTAGCTACATTATATTTAAAATAAATGTTTTTATTTCTATTAAATTATCATCTTTTGTTATATTATCAGCTCTTTCCCCTATTTAAATTTGTAATATACAACTGATTCTGATAATAGGTTATATAGGCGCAAAATATTATATAATATCAAATAATATTTTAGGCATATATTTTTTTCCACTTATATAGGGATTTCTTATAATATAACATACCATTTCGATGCTGCAAATACTGCAGATGTTCCTGCTGTTCTTTCTGCAGCTCATGCTGTTCTTTTTGCAGCTCCTGCTGCTGCTTCTGCAGCTCCTGCTGATGCTCCTGCTGCTTCAAAATAGCAGCCTGTTGCTTTAAAGTACTTTTCTGAACCTTTAAAACATCCAACATAACGTCCCTCATGTTGCTGCAAGAAGGACTCTCTTCCAAGAGCAACCTCTCAGTAGCCTCGGTTAAATCTTCTGAAAAGGCCAAAGAATAAAATCTAAATCGTAAGCTAACGTCACGGTTCGTAAAAAATCAAATTTTAACGTGATATATAATTATAAAATTGTGTAATACTTACTTGATACTTCAGACATACTCGCACGTCAATATCATACAACGTATGCACAAATCAATAACATGAAGTTGACACAAAGATTGAAATGAACGCCGTCATGTGAAGTTGCGCATCAAACATATCTCAACAGAAAAAAAAACATGCCATTCGAAAACATCAGAAGTAATCCCCGCACGATTAGATATTAGTTCAAAACGACTAATTTTAAGTCGCGTGCGGAATTTCTTACATACATATGATGCCCTTCATCGATGGGACGGACATAGGAAATTTTCGATCGCTCGTATAGCAGAGCGCGAGGGACTTCCTATATATAAACGGTGCTCTTCCGGGTACGCGACTGGAAATAATTTTCTTTTTCTATCGTCGGTAATCTCAGACATTATTCTGACATTATTCGCCAGCACCCTTAGATTTTGGTTCCCGGCGCTGCGACGAGCGCAGCGAAATTTTCAATCGCGCTTACCTCGGAGCGCGCGCGAGTTTGCTGTAATTCGGAGCACTTTTGCATACGTGATATCGACGGATTATTTTTTTTTAATCGTCAGTGGTCTCAGGCTGTCCGCCAGCACCCTTAGATTTTGGTTCCCGGCGCTGCGACGAGCGCAGCGAAATTTTCAGTCGCGCTTACCTCGGAGCGCGCGCGAGTTTGCTGTAATTCGGAATACTTTTGCATACGTGATATCGACGAATTATTTTTTTTAATCGTCAGTGGTCTCAGGCTGTCCGCCAGCACCCTTAGATTTTGGTTCCCGGCGCTGCGACGAGCGCAGCGAAATTTTCAGTCGCGCTTACCTCGGAGCGCGCGCGAGTTTGCTGTAATTCGGAGCACTTTATTTGCATATGTGATATCGACGGATTATTTTTTTTTAATCGTCAGTGGTCTCAGGCTGTCCGCCAGCACCCTTAGATTTTGGTTCCCGGCGCTGCGACGAGCGCAGCGAAATTTTCAGTCGCGCTTACCTCGGAGCGCGCGCGAGTTTGCTGTAATTCGGAGCACTTTATTTGCATATGTGATATCGACGGATTATTTTTTTTTAATCGTCAGTGGTCTCAGGCTGTCCGCCAGCACAGACATCTCAGACATTAGGTTTGTTCTTTTTCGCTGAACTGGCTGCACTAGTTCAAGTAGTGTACATTGAAGTGTTCTTTTTGACGGAAGTTACGTATAATATATTAATATATCTTACACACACACATATATGTATATATGTTATATTTATAATATTTACGCATACACACACACACACA
>NW_017276997.1:46522-47141 GCF_001594065.2 Cyphomyrmex costatus
CAAATACAAAGAATAAAAAGGCTAATGAGAGTAAACTCGCTGTTATCAATGCGAAATCACAAAAAACAATATATATTCTCGTTAACAATCAAAAAATGTCATATATAAAATACTATACGTTTCGGCCTAACATCCGGGCCGAATCCTAGCCATCTTCAATAGTAAATTCAAATAAAGACATGGATCTGTAGAAAAGTGGTCACTCTCAACATCAAACAATCAAATCCACATGGTTGGTAGGTCATGTGCAAACGACAAGACGTTGATCTAAGTAAAAATTAAAAATTAATGACAATGATTGAAGAAAGATGAAAATGAACACTCACCGACAAATCCATGATTAACAAGATAAAGTTGTAATAAAGAAATAAAAGACCACCATCAGACAAACAACAAATTAATATAAAACAAGTCAAAAGATAAAAATCCGAAGATAACATTTTGGTGGTCACGATTTAAATGTAATAATAGTAAACAGAACAACTCTAAGAGGAGCAACGATGTATCGATTTATCTCGCAGTAACCTCGATGAACATAAATATCCAATAAAGTCGTACATACAGTTATAAGCGCATGCGTGTAACCAACGATACAGGAATCGATATAATTCTTCCAATC
>NW_017276997.1:49384-55550 GCF_001594065.2 Cyphomyrmex costatus
TTTGTATATAAATATTATAAATATTATATATTTATAGAAAATGTCAGTACGAAAAATTCTGAAATCGCTTATATGCAAAGAGATGCAGAAGGCAACATTTTAGTAAATCAAGATTCCATCATTTCTATATTTTCGATATTTCTTATGTGGTGCGCCGTGTTAGTCATTGCACTATTACGTTCTTTTACGTTCTTCTGTATTCTTGCACTTGTGAAGATGTCGACTGTACTGATCTGTACTAGTACCGTTCCAGTGCAGTCCTAGTGCAACGAAAAATAACAAACCTATTGTTCTCGTGCCTTTATAGATTTCACGTCCGGGTGCTGGGATGGGAAAATTTTTGATCGCAAATATTCATTTTTAATTCCTCAATGTTCTCAGAGATTGTGTTCGCACCTTTACTTTTGTTTTGAAACGCTTTGACATGCGTACATAATTTTCGGTCACATGTATATATGAGTGATCGTCAATTGTTTCGCTCCTGGAGCGATCCAAACTTCAACCACATAAATTTTTTGATTATTTTGAAAATTCTAGAGTGGCGTTACCCCTTAATAACAAAATCACCATAGCTAGACACGTCGATATTATAGAGAATGATGTAAATTTAATAGGTTACAATGGGGAGGATGATGATTCAGAATCACAAAATGAACAGGCTGATAATTCGGATGAAATAATTGAATCAGAGGTTGACTTAAATGATTCAGTAATTGAAGATAATGGAAAATTTGCGACTGAACCCAGTACTAGTAAATCTAAGATTAGTTCACCTGTGCGGAAATCTAGTAGACCAAGGAAAAAAACAAACTGGTATAAGCCAGAAAATTATGCAAATATTATCTATGTAAACTATGTAAGTGCGGATACTCCTAAAAAATTTTGCGATGCGATGAATAGTGAAGAACATGAAAATTGGCGGGAAGCGATGGATAAAGAGATGAATTGTATTATTAGAAATAAGACTTTTGAACTTGTTAAAAGACCGGAAAATAGAAAATTAATTGATTTAAAGTGGGTGTATACACAAAAAAAACAGATAATAGATACAAAGCGAGATTAGTTGTAAGGGGATTTCAGCAAACAGAAAAACTAGAAGATATTTACTCGCCGGTTGCCAAAACTCAGACCCTCAAAATTTTACTATGTTTTTGCGTACAGAATAATTACAAAATAAATCAAATGGATGTAGAATCTGCTTTTTTGAATGGCATTGTAAAATCGGAAGTTTATGTTACACAACCGGAGGGTTATGAGGATGGCACAAACAGAGTCTGGAGATTAAAAAAAGCGTTGTACGGGTTGAGAAAGAGCCTGAGGGCATGATATGAATGTCTAGATGAATATTTGAGAGAGTTAGGTTTCACGCGAAGTGAACACGATTATTGTTTATATTTTATTCATGATGGTACTGAGTCAATTTATATAGTTTTTTTTTGTAGATGATTTACTAATTTGCGGTGAAAAACAAAGTAAAATCAATGAAATCAAAATGAAATTGTCAAGCAAATTTAACATGAAAGATATGGATTCAATAAAAAAACTATTTAGGTATAAACATTGATTATAAAAGGGTTAAAATGTCTTTAGATCAGGAATATTATATTAAAACATTAGCTAGACAATTTGGTATAGATAATGCGAAATTGCATAGCACTCCTATGGAGCAAAAATTGAAATGTGAACCTGCACAGTCGGCATCTGAATTTGAAAATTTTAGAAGTCTAATCGGGGTACTTTTATTCGTTAGTACGAGCACAAGGTCCGATATAAGTTATAGTGTGAACTACTTAAGCCGGTTTCAAAATTATTCAAATCAAACTCATTATAAATACGCTCTTCGGATCTTGAAATATTTACTATCAACAAAAGAAAAGAAATTGACCTTTAAACGAAATGAGAAAGCAGAAATCCTAAAATGTTATGTTGATGCACTGGGCAGGCGATTTTGTAGATAGGAAATCTACTACAGACTACATCATTCAAACGTTTGAAAATACTGTACACTGGAAGTCAAAGAAACAAAGTAGCGTAACCAAATCGTCAACAGCAGCCGAGTATGTCGCTCTATCCGAATCAGTAAGCGAATTGTTGTGGATGAAAGATCTCTTGAAAGATTTCGACATTAAGATTGAAGATCCGATTAAGATATTTGAAGATAATTCGGGTGCAATTAGTATTGCTAAATTTGGAAACTTTACAAAGAACTCAAAATATATCAAAATTCACTTTCACTTTATAAACGATAACTATTTAAAAGGGATAATTGATATTGTCAAAATTGAATCTCAAGAAAATGTCGCAGACATTTTAAATAAAGCACTAGGAAAAATTAAATTTTTGAAGTTTCGAAACGATTTGGAATTGTTATAATTTCCTTTCTTTCATGTACTCTAAATTTAAGGAGGCGTGTTAGAATATGCGTAAATTTAGAGGATGAGAGAGGGAGAGAGTAGTAGGTATTGGTGATAAGACGCACGTAGCATGAGTGTAGTCGTGAAAATGTATGGTACGGAGTGGGAGAGACGAACACCGGCTCACTCTGCTGTTGATCGTGAAAGCGTAGCGTCACGACACGTGTAAGAATTAAGTAATGTGTAGTCAAACATAGAAATAAATATATATATATCGGCAATTAAAAGCAAGCCCGAGTACAATCAATCATTTTGCATCTCGCATCGAAGAATAAAACCAACAAGATCAGTATTAATTTTAATAGAATTCTTATACCGAATTGTCTATTTTAACGTAATACATTTTATTACTGAAAAATAATGAAATAGAAATCAATATGTATATAAAAGACCTTGGCATACATAATAATGTTTTCAAGTACATGTTCCAGTTAGACTTACAATCAAATCAGAAAGTTCGGAACTGTTGGGTATTACTGAAGAAGAAGAGAAGGGAACTATTGCTTTTTACCTTATTTTCTTAAATCTAATGACACGTATCATTTGTACGCCAAGTTAAATTCTATCTTTAAAAACTCAAGAGGTACTATCCTTATGTTTACTTTGAACTGGCACCTTCAATAATATCTGAGTCAATTTTCATGGTAATATGTATGTATAAAAGTAATGTCACAATTCTCTCTCCCTTCTCTTCTGCAGTAATACCCAACAGTTCCCAACTTTACGTCTGATTTGACTAATACTAACATGAACTTGAATACCACATTATGTGTATGCCAAAGTTAATTTTTTATAAAAACCTACATGATGTTATCTTCTTTTATGTTTAGTAGAATCACACCAACCTCAATTACTTAATCGGAATTGACTAATCATATTTGCTGTTTAGTAGAATTTAAAAACCTATGTGGTGTAATCCTTATGAACTTACCTTTTTTTTTTTTACTGAAAAAAAAGGTAAAACATGCGCTAAGGGTGCGTGGTTTTGATAAAAAACTGTTTGGGCCAGTTTCACCAACGCCAATTACTTAATCTGCTGTAGAACCGACTAATCATATTTGCTGTTTAGTAGACCAAGATGTAACCTAGACCGAGATGTAAGATCTAATGACATGTATCATTTGTATAAAAGGTCTTTGAAAACCCATGTGGTACTATTTTTATTAAATTCTACTAAATTATATAGTAAAACCTATGTAGTTTTTATTCTTATAGAAAGATCTTCCTATTTCAATCCAAATGGTTTAATCCTTCAAAAAATAAATAGTAAAACCCATGTAGTACTATCTTTGTCCTCATATAATGACATATATCATTTGTATAAAAGATCTGATATCAATAGTCGGCGCCAAGTTATTCTATGAAACACATGTAGTACTATCTTTATCCTCATATAATGACATGTATCATTTGTATAAAAGATCTGATATTAATAGTCGGCGCCAAGTTAAATTCTAATTAATATCTTTGAAAACCCATGTGGTACTATTCTTATTAAATTCTAATTAATTAAATAGTAAAACCCATGTAGTATTATCTTTATCTTCCTTCATATACAATGAAACCTAAGTACCATATATGTCTTCATATTCTTATTAAAAGTTCTTCCTATTTCAATCCAAATGGTTTAAATCTTCTTTACAAAAATAAATATTGAAAGATCTTCCTATTCCAACCCAAGTAGATTAATTTTTCTTTAAAAAAATTATATCATAATTAATTCAAACACATTTATTCCTCCAATAATAAATTACCATGAAAAGTAACTGATATATTATTAAAGGTGGCAGTTAAAAGTGAACATATAAAAAGAGTGTATATTATTCAAATTTAATAATCAAAATGAACATACATAGATACATATATATAATAAGTAACAATTTGCAGATTACAATTTTCTAGAAAATAACTGCGATATGTTATGCTTAGTGCACAAAATATAAAAGTAGTTTATTAAGATTGGATTTCAAAAAACTCATGAGTTTCTTGGGGTTCACTTAGAAATAATATCGAAGCTTGTATCGAAGAGTAGTTATTAATAATTATTAATACGACACTTGAAATACGAAAAGTATTACATTTAAATAATAATATTCGGTTATAATAAAATAAGGATCCACCGTATTTTCAAGAGTTCCGTAACGATAACGATGTGAATACATTAAATATGTTGAAATGAAAGAAGGATTTAATCTAAACCATTTTCATAATTTTCATTTTAATCATTTATTCCATCCATCGAAATTCTTTTGAGAGCACACCGCTTGTTTTTTTTCCGAATCGTTAACAGATTGGTACTCTGGAGAATAACGTCTGCATTGATATGCTTAGAGATATGCCTTTGACTTCGTTTTTACTATCGCTCGATTCGGAACTGTCATCGGAACTTTCATCATTTTTCTTTAAAAGTATTAAAGAAGAAATTACAATTATTGGAAATTGTTTATTGACGTCATGTATAGCGTCCATCTTGAATTCGCATAGAATGCATAGGAAATTGTTCCGAATAACTAAAGCGCTTCATGCGCATTGATTAAACGGAACGATTTTACAGCGTTACGCACCAGTAATGCAGTATACGCGCTTCATGCGTAACTCGGAACGCACCCTTGAATACCTCATTATGTATGCTAAGGTTTTTTACCATTTCATTATCTTCCAATAATAAAGGTGTATTACGTTAAAGTAGACAATATGGTAAAACAATTTAATAAGACAAATAAGTTGAAAATAAGAGAAAAGAGCCAAATAGTTTTCTTAAAAATTATAAATATAATGAAATCAAATCATAATACAATAAAATAGAATTCGCAAAATTCGCAAACATAGTAAAATTAATAGGTAAAATTCACAAACGTTTCGACACCGATCGGGTCATTTTCAATGTTAAATTTAAAATTAAGTGTGTATAAAAGAATTAAACGAATCAACAATAACTTACATGTGTATAATTATAATAAAATTAACGAGTCAAAAATATAAAATTAAATGTGTAAAATGAATAATTAAATAACGAGTCGTAAATATAAAATTAAATATGTATAATTAAATATGGATCTTCCTTTGTGTTTTGTCTCACAAGAGCTATACAAATCTATTGACAAAAAAGTATACAAATTTAAAAAACTTAATTATAAAGAAGTAAATTGTATATATTACCTTGACAGAAATGTAATAAAAAATGTATAATCCAGTATAAAACTCCAGTAGATCCATTATTAAAATTAAATAAATAAATAAAATAGTCTAAATTACAGTTATAAAAATCGACTGTACTGCTTGAAATAAAAATAAGAAATGAGTAGGCAGAGACCTCAGGAAAGGACAGAGGAAGGGAAAATTAAGAAGTGGAAAGAGAATGTATCATGTTAGTATAACAATCTGGCAATGACTCGGTATCATTTTGTTTATTTATACCATGTGTTTGTTTCTTAATATGAACCATTTCGGATATCAATCTTTTATTATAAGATGGTTCCATATCTAAAATTTTTACATTGCTCCAATTAAAATCATGATTTGTTTCTATTCTATGATTAGATATTACAGATGGAGATTTAGAAGTTTTATTAATATCCGAAGAATGTTCATGTATTCTTGTTTTTAATTGTCTCTTAGTTTGGCCAACATAACTTACATCACAGTTGTCACAGGAGATTTTATATACCACATTTTGATTGTGTGTGTATTCTAATTTATCCTTGCCTCTTTTTATGAAGTTTCTTAGTGTATTAGGTATGGTATAAGCAAGT
>NW_017276997.1:55788-57645 GCF_001594065.2 Cyphomyrmex costatus
TTCCTCTGTCCTTTCCTGAGGTCTCTGCCTACTCATTTCTTATTTTTATTTCAAGCAGTACAGTCGATTTTTATAACTGTAATTTAGACTATTTTATTTATTTATTTAATTTTAATAATGGATCTACTGGAGTTTTATACTGGATTATACATTTTTTATTACATTTCTGTCAAGGTAATATATACAATTTACTTCTTTATAATTAAGTTTTTTAAATTTGTATACTTTTTTGTCAATAGATTTGTATAGCTCTTGTGAGACAAAACACAAAGGAAGATCCATATTTAATTATACATATTTAATTTTATATTTACGACTCGTTATTTAATTATTCATTTTACACATTTAATTTTATATTTTTGACTCGTTAATTTTATTATAATTATACACATGTAAGTTATTGTTGATTCGTTTAATTCTTTTATACACACTTAATTTTAAATTTAACATTGAAAATGACCCGATCGGTGTCGAAACGTTTGTGAATTTTACCTATTAATTTTACTATGTTTGCGAATTTTGCGAATTCTATTTTATTGTATTATGATTTGATTTCATTATATTTATAATTTTTAAGAAAACTATTTGGCTCTTTTCTCTTATTTTCAACTTATTTGTTTTATACTTGTTGAGCCTTCTATTAATTTAATAAGAATTCTTTTAAAATTAATATTGATCTTATGTGATTTATTTGTAAAATATAAAAAACTGTTATTTTGATCACATAGAACACTATATTTGATTCAAGATTTTGGAGTACATAAGAATTCATAATTCTTTTGAAATTAATACTGATCTTATGTGAATCATTTTTGAAATCTAAAAAACTGTTATTTCTATCTCTCACCTAGAACACTATATTTGATTCAAGAGTTTGGAGCACATGTGTGTGAGATAACCAGTTTTCAATCACGTGTATCTTCATAAGTATACATTTACAAATTATTATTATAATTAATAACTAATATTGTGAGGATACATTATTACCATGTAAAATGACTCATATACTATTAAAGGTGCCAGTTCAAAGTACACATACATAAAGTGTATATTCTTTTGTTGCATATATACTGTTACGTCCAAGCCTCAGGATTTTTATTACGTGGGAAGTTCTGGGTTAAGGAGGAGGCCTCGGAAGAACGTAACTGACACCAGATGTGTCTCCAGATCGTCTCGCCCTGCGGAGGGTTACGAGAGACAGTCGGACGCACAAAAAAAGGGTACGGAATTAGGTCAGTGTGCCATACTATAATACTTGTATATGGCACACTATGACACTTATCCCGAACCGTACGCCCGGCGGTCCTTTAAATTTAGGCCAAGGAACTCAATCCTTATAGCCAGGGATATGGACCGAGTGCGATCTCGGGGATGACGGTTGGAATGCAGGGAAGGTTTAAATTAAATTATACACTTTGATATTAAATAACCTTTAACACGCTTATTTATTACTTTAATACAAGATACTAATTGGATGAATTCCAATTTCTTAGAAACATATTCATTTTGGAATTCTTAAAATATATATACTAATAAACAAATTATTTTTACAAATAATAGAATCTTATTTTACGACCGTACATTGTTAAACAATAACAAGAAAGAAGGAAGCACAAAGCGAAGCCTATCGGTCAAAGCTAGATCAAGATGCTTATTATCATTAAGTGTGAATTTATATACCGTGTATGTAGTTCTGTCAATCGCGTGCCGAACATTTTTTCAGACTTACAACGCAACTCTAAATAACTACCGCGGTAATATCACTTTAGTTAGATTGACAATACAATCTAACAAATTTCGATGCTTATAGCATCTTATTAGATCTTAATAATATGTTGAAAGACATATATTAAAATT
>NW_017276997.1:60375-65055 GCF_001594065.2 Cyphomyrmex costatus
TACGTCGACTCGCCATCAGAGGTCTATTCAATTGATATTCGTTAAAATTTCTCGCAAGTGCTGAAATACACGTATGTCTCTTTATATAGAGTCTCGATTTAATAACTTACACCGGCGTCTAAGGTAGGCTCCCACTACATTACCTTACTGATGAGTCCAGTAGTGGAAGCCGGGACGAAACGCCAACTTGTGATATTCTTCGCAATCTTATTTTTCACAGTTTTCAATTATCATTAATTTAATATTGAATTTTAATATATGTCTTTCAACATATTATTAAGATCTAATAAGATGCTATAAGCATCGAAATTTGTTAGATTGTATTGTCAATCTAACTAAAGTGATATTACCGCGGTAGTTATTTAGAGTTGCGTTGTAAGTCTGAAAAAATGTTCGGCACGCGATTGACAGAACTACATACATGGTATATAAATTCACACTTAATGATAATAAGCATCTTGATCTAGCTTTGACCGATAGGCTTCGCTTTGTGCTTCCTTCTTTCTTGTTAAATTATTTTTAATATTATATTTATGTGTGTACGGATACATGTGTGTGTGAGGTGAATTGGTTAGAGAATGTGAAGAGTTGGTGGGCAAGGTCCCAAGGAGGAAGGACGTATTGCTAGGAGAGTGGCGATCGGAGCGGAAAAGGGGTGATCGATACCTGGGATGTAGACCACGACACTACAGTCAGGACAGGATTGGGCTACAGTGACAAGGTGACCGTGTATGTCATCCGGGTTTTGGATGAAGCACGGAGGGTATTCAGGAAGAATAGAGGAGGATCTTGGAACTGTAAGATCTAGTGGTTCTTCGTCAGAAGAAGGATATGAAGGAAGTGGAGGATCTTCCTGGAAAAAATCTGCGAGGAAAGGAGGAGGAGAAGGAAGAAGATCCAGGAGATCATTTAAGATGGATAAAGGACTTGAAACGGGGGAGTATGAAACATCGAGGGGTGGAGGAATTTCCGGCTGAGTCTGATTTTCGGTCCCCCGGTCTTGGACAGTAAGAGGGGGTATGAGGGCAGTGCGGCGGGTCGGGTGCTCGGTCCCAGTGGAACAGCGAGGGGTTGCCCCGTCTGCGGTGGTATGTTCCACTTTTAATAAAAATAAAAAAAAATGTTAATCTGATCGCGATTTTCATAGGATCAGACGTGATACTAGTGGAGACTCACTGTTAGCGGCGATTGTCCTGACACTGGAAGGGTCTCTTGATCGAGTGGTACCTTGGCGACTTCGACTTGGTCGGTTTAGGTTGAGTAGAGTGATGTGGCTGTGTAGTCACTGCACCGACAGTTATGGTACTCGCGAACTAAGGTTTGGACAACCGGTCTAAAGCTGCTGACTAATTAGCGACTTCGAGATGCGTCTCAGATAATCGACTCGGTCTTACGACACGGATAATTGCCCTTGACGACTCGGAAAAACTGCGATGAACTGTTGCGAGCACCCAAAAATCGGGGTTTTTATACTGATTCCTCCTGATTTGTCGGGCTCTGATGGGAGGAGGAATTTGTTGGTAAAACAAAGGGCTAAGTTTTCTAGCCCTAGGATTGGCTGGGAGTTAGGATGCGTCTTGTGGGTGGGAAGGAGTTTGACCGATGTCACAGCTATCTTAAGATTTATGGCCTTATTTGTTTAATATACGTGAGGGGCCGCATCGAGTAAATGCACGTGCACCCTTTCTCGCGAGGCTCGCCGTATGACAGATTTTAATTTTTACGAGCGCAACTTGTGAGGATCATCCGCAATTTGACTGACAGTAGAGTGAATATTTATGGCTTTACTGTTTTCGGTGACAGTAGAGGGTATATTTATTACTTTTTCTAGCTGAGACTTCGGGGAAATGATTCGTGTTCTCACATTCGTGCACGTACGCTCGTAAATGAATTGTCTTAAAATAATTTTTATGGCGGGATAGCGAGTACTTTTGTTTAGATTTTTGGTAAGACGACAGCCGGACTGTCGGTTATTCATTTATGGTCTCGCTATCTCGTCACTTGTAGACCTTTCCGGAAGAAAGAATCGTGAGAATCGTCTGGACGTAACAATACAAAATAATAATGATTTAACATTATTATTATAAACATCTAGTGTGCATGTGTTGTTAAATCATTATTACGAATATATGCAACAAAAGGATATACATTTTATGAGTGTTCACTTTGAACTAGCACCTTCAATGATATATCAGTTTGTTTTCTAACGTCGAAAGTGTCGGTTGCATTGCATTTTACCTTCAGAATTTAATGTACTTTTATTATTGTAATGTACTATTGCGCTTGTATCAACTATTTTGATACCATTCTTATTTAGGGCAACATTATTGTCGACAAGCTTTGCATTAGTCACATCCAAGATTATAGCACTGGCATCAAGAACTTTTAATGTACTCGGATCTAATGTCTTTATATTACTATCGCTTTATGGTATTTCCTCCACCATTCAAATTAAACACCATTTTGATTAATTACTTCTAAATTATGTACCTGCAAAATATATAAATATTTAAATAATTTTAATCATTTTTTTCTCTTTCAGAAATTACGTTTATTAGCGTATTTGATTATTGATTATGTGTAATAGATTTTATTGATATAATGTTATTACTAAATTGATTATCAGAACAATCCTTCTTCACGATATTAATTATTAATTAGAATAAAAATTTGTAAACGTATACTTATGAAGATATACGTGATTGAAAACTAGTTAACTTACACTCCAAAATCTTGAATCAAATATAGTGTTCTAAGTGAGAGATTAAACTGTAAATATATATATATATATAACAGTTTTTAAAAATAAATCACAAAAGATTAATATTAATTTTAAAAGAATTCTTATACCAAATCTATTTTAACGTAATATATTTTATTATTGAAAGACAATGAAATGGTACATATTATGAAAAATGACTCATATATTATTGAAAGTGCCAGTTCAAAGTAAACATACATAAAGTATATATTTTTTTGTTGCATATATACGTAATAATGATTTAACATTACTATTATAAACAACTAGTGTACATGTGTTGTTAAATCATTATTACGTATATATGCAACAAAAGGATACACATTTTATGAATGTTCACTATGAACTGACACCTTCAATAATATATCAGTTACTATCCATGATAATATATTTCATTATTACATAATTATTTAAAGTTTTAAGGATTTCAATACTAAAACCAAGTAATTTTATGTTTTGAGTAACTGCATAAATAAGTTTTATCTTTATTATTATAAAAGAATTGATTCTTTGTGCTGTATTTTATCTTCAGATTTATTGAAGGGAATGTCCTGAAAAGAAAAGGGAGGAATCTTTTAAATCCGTATCTTTTTTTCTTTTCAGACTTTTTCTATCAACAAAGTACAAAAAGAATTAATTCTTTTATAATTATATAAGGAATAGAGAAAACAAATTAAGGTATCTACCAAACAAATAAATAACAGATCTGGAGACACGGTAGTGTCTCAGTAAATAAGTAACCTAACCAAATGCTGTAAAAAGAAAATAATTACATAGAAAATAATTTTTATTCTGACAGAGCGGAATTACAGCAGAGAATCTGTGTAATAAAGCAGAAAATATCTAACCTCACTTACGTATTCGTCTATTCTATGCCATCGATGTGACAAATTTCCTAACCTCAATCCTTTGTTATTGCCGAGACTCTTTATCTGACTTTAACGATCGTACAGATCGCAGCGGTCGATATTTATTGTAACTTACGTGTTCGTCGATGCCATCAATGTGACAAATTTCCTAACCTCAATCTTAATAATCCGACTTTAACGATCGTACAGATCGCAGCGATCGATATTATAGATTTCTAGATACCCGTCGCGACTACATTTATCTCTTGCGCCAAAAATTCCAGAATGCATTTTCTCACTCCGTAGCTGTCAACAATGACGACGACGACGACGTTTCTTATAAACAAACCCATTTCCTTGAAGGCGAACAAGTAGACACCCACTTCCTCGACGGCGAATATATTTCAATATTTCAATTTTAATATTTATATATTTAATATCTTATATATATTATATTATTAATAAATGTTTTATATTATATTGAATAATATTTTATTTTTTATTATAAGGTTAAAATCGCGCGCTCGTCATATGTGATACACCATGCAACACTGTTCTGCTGGTTAGATATAGATAGATAGAGTGAGATGATAGATAGAGTGAGATAACACATAAAGTCAAAGGCCCTCTATTATCGAAAAAACGAGATGGACATTTTTTCTGGTCGACGACGTTAATGAAGACGACGACGTATCTCAAAATTGAAACATGAAAATTCACAGATTCGGACTTTGCGTCGCGATATCTCCGCTCGTAGGGTACGTAGAAAAAAAATGAAAGCACTTTTATAATACAATTTAAGTATTTCCTGTCGATTGAGCGTATGTAGAACTTGATCGGTTCACCCGTTACTGAGATCTGATCATCTCGACCCCGAAAAATTCACAGTTTCGCGTAAAGGAGGCACGGCAATGTCGCGCGCTTGGCTTAGCGCCGAGACACTACCGTGTCTCCAGATATAAAAATGTTTCTAATGTTTAACGTGTAAATTTTCATATTTTTATACGTTAAAAATTATTTAAAGATCAAGTGGTTGAATTAAAAATAAAAATAAGAAGAAGGAGCATATACCAC
>NW_017276998.1:0-709 GCF_001594065.2 Cyphomyrmex costatus
TTGCTTTCAAATCGTTGAGGGGAGGAGAGATGCTACTCACTGGGGGAGAGGTACCGCGGCGAATGACTCCTCTCGTTTTCCGAAACGACCACACGAATATCACGTGAATAACGGCGACGCTATTTGTTGCGCTAAATTCCGGCAAAAAGGAATCCGCGAATACAGCGGACGAATTCCTGATCGCGACGGCCAGTGAGAAAAAAGGGGGCGAGGAAAAGGCTGCCACGTGGGGAGGCGCACAGTTCCCTTGATTCCAAATCGTTGAGGGGAATACTACTCACTGGGGGACGAACTCGCACTCACTCGATCACGCACCCACATTCGCGCATACGCACAACAAGAAAAATAAAATAAAATAAAATGAAATGAAAGGAGCAGAAAAAAAAAAGAAAAGACGATGGTTCACTATTGTTCACTGAACTATGTGTATAAATTTATTAATGTAACTCGCGAATAAACCAAAAAGGGAAGAACAAAAAATAACTAGAGAAAGAGACCGACAATCTACGAATTAATTAATTATCCGGATAAGAGAAACTAATTTAATAGTAAGAAATTAATTAATTGCTTGCTTCGATTTGAATATCTGATAGAATTATACTTCGCACGATACAAGCGCAAAAATCGTTGAAAGAAATGAAAATACGTCGAACACGACGAAGCGCGCACTATTTGAGTAATTAATTAATTATTACACTTACGCTCGTGT
>NW_017276999.1:0-627 GCF_001594065.2 Cyphomyrmex costatus
AAAGAAATATAAAATTTTAACATTACTCAAAAATTCTCATACTCTTATTAACCTTGTTACAAAGTATTAAAATCTAATACAATTATAAAAGATATATATACCTTGTCAAAAATAAAATAAAAATTGTGATAAATCCATGTATATAAGTAATTCTGCATCAATATATTACAAAATCTGTTAGGTGTAATAAAATGAGAAACTTTGCAGCTGTCAAAAACACGTATCATTGCTAAAGAAGATAAAATAAAAATGTCGTTGGAATAGAAAGTCAAAGGATATAATAATAAAAATAACAAGGAAAAACAGATTTAAGATGAAGATATGGAATGTATCATATTGGTGTACATTTCGGGCAATGACTTTGTGTCATTTTGTCTGTTTATACCGTGTGTCTGTTTTTTAATGTGTACCATTTCAGATATTAATCTTTTTTTATACGAAGGTTCGATATCTAAAATTTCAACATTATCTCAATTAAAATCATGATTTAACTTTAATCTATGTTCTGTTATTATAGAAGGAGATTTTATTACTTTATTAATATCTGAAACATGTTCTTTTAGCCTCGTTTTTAATTGTCTTTTAGTTTGTCCAACATAACTAGCATCACAATTGTCACAGAATATC
>NW_017277000.1:0-263 GCF_001594065.2 Cyphomyrmex costatus
AAACAGCAGATAGCGAATTGATTTTAGGCTCCAAATTTTTTTTTATTTATGTGATTTCAAAATATGTTTTCCTTGATAGATTTTTCGTACTCTGGTCAGTAAGTGCTGAATTGGCGAGCGTAAAACCAAAAACTCGTACATATTTTTAAAGCACATAGGGAAGAGTTGAGGAATGTGAACTGGTCGCTTAAATTGTATCTCGTCAATACTTTGTACTATTACTTAATATAGGCGACATTAATTAAAAATATAAACTACATAAG
>NW_017277000.1:342-694 GCF_001594065.2 Cyphomyrmex costatus
ATGATATCAATTTTTAATCAAATTACGTAGCTATAATAACAACAAGGATCATCAAAAATCACTCTAAATTTTTATATATATTTCTATAAAAGTAGATGTATTGTAGAATATTATACATCTACTTCATTGGTACATATTTACAACATAAAGATTAAATTAATACTTTTACAAAATTCATGAAGTTTTCTAAATCATATTGTCAGTTAAGATTTATAGTTGACAATAATAGGAATAATAATTTATATCAAATATTAATTGAAAAATATATCTGAGCGAATTTTATTTTTATTGAAATCGTCTTCTGATTATAATTAATTAATAATAATAAAGTATAGGAATTAATCAACTATTA
>NW_017277000.1:761-1061 GCF_001594065.2 Cyphomyrmex costatus
CAATTCGCTGCCTGCATTTTAACTGGCATTTTAGTCTTGTAAGGAGACGGTGGGTTCTCCTAGGAGGGTGATTTTTCGATCCAAAGGGGAATATACAAAAATCTCGTTGAGCGTATCTTAAAAGCACATAAATGGAGGAATAAATGGAACAATTTGAGTCTAAAACCAATTTGGTGTCTGCATTGTAACAGGAACTTTACTCTGGTATCGCTGTTATAACATGTATCTGTTGATATAATATACGTGTATCTCTTAAACCATTTCTGTTACACGAATTTTGATGTATGATATTGAAAGCAC
>NW_017277001.1:0-738 GCF_001594065.2 Cyphomyrmex costatus
AGTGTCTAGGTGTTCGCCTTCGAGGAAGTGAGTGTCTAGGTGTTCGCCGTCGAGGAAATGGATATCTAGGTGTTCACCGTCGAGGAAGTGGGTGTCTAGGTGTTCGCCGTCGACGAAATAAGTGTTTAGGTGTTCGTCGTCAAGGAAATGGGTGTCTAGGTGTTTGTTTGTTTGTAAGAAACGTCGTCGTCGTCGTCATCATTGTTGCCAGCTACGAAGTGAGGAAATACATTCTGGAATTTTTGTCGCAAGAGATAAATGTAGTCGCGAGATGGGTATCTATAAATTACATCGATGACATAGACGAATACGTATAAGTTCATAAAATTTTTGAAAAAAAATGACTGAAATTATTTAAGTTATACAGGGTGATTCAAAATTTCCGCACTCGGAGTACAAGACGTAATATTTCACGCTAAAACAAACAACTTTTTCCTTTAACAAAATTGCGTCCGACAAATAGTTTTTGCAGTAGAGCATGTTAAATTTAACGAATAAGCGTTCTTCTCTACATGGCACTCAGGGCCGGCGTGCGCTTCTCACTCGCGTTGTACATACCTCGGCTATTATTCGAAAATAACATTTGAAGATTCAAATATGGCTCTCTATTATAAATTAGTTTATAACATCTTAATACAGTCTTAAATAATTCATAATAATAATAATAATCACTTCCGTAATAAATGATTAAAAGGATTGTCTCTGATGCCGTCGCACCATTTAAAAATGTAGATACAT
>NW_017277002.1:0-238 GCF_001594065.2 Cyphomyrmex costatus
GTAATAGTATAAAATATTGACGAGATACAATTTAAGCGACCAGTTCACATTCCTCAACTCTTCTCTATGTGCTTTAGAAATATGTACGAGTTTTTGGTTTTACGCTCGCAATTCAGTACTTACTGACCAGAGTACGAAAAATCTGTCGGGGAAAAGAGAATGCAAAGTAAAGTTAGACATACTTATATCAAACATTTTTTTTAACTGGCACTTCACTCTTGTAACAAGACGGTTAGTA
>NW_017277002.1:351-934 GCF_001594065.2 Cyphomyrmex costatus
GCTATCTGCTGTTTAATTGGCACTTTTTACTCTTGCACCGTTGTTATAATATGTATCTAAACAATAATTTTAATGTATGATATTGAAAGCACATTAAAACCACATCATTTTACTAAACTAATTTTATGATTTCGTTTATGATTGAATAAAGGATTCTAACTTATAATTAAGCTAGCAACCCCACCATTAATCGTAATTTTTCCTAAACCGTTCGAGCACATAATTAGCACAAAAGTAATTCTGGCACAGGTGCCTTTTTGATCTTTGTGGGAGGTTCCTGCTTAACAAACATAATAGAGAAATTGTTATAATTTTATACTCAATAAAGATTGATATAGCAATGTGTGCGGAAAACGTGTTAGATTAAAATACAAATGATTCGTATTTTAATATTAATAACATAAATTAATTATTATAATACAATGACCAATTTTAGACGTAATATAATACAAATCTTAATTTTACCAAACATACATTATCTACAATAAACATTATTATAAATATTAAAATTGATGGAAAAAAAAGATTTATGACTTCATAATTTTCCAAAATAAAAAATATGTAATAATTGCCAAACCATCTT
>NW_017277003.1:0-475 GCF_001594065.2 Cyphomyrmex costatus
GTTTACCAATTTCAAAATTCGGAATATAACTAGTGGTATCGTTCAGAATTTATCAACGGCACGAACATATACATATGTATGTAATAACGTTTATGGCCTGATTTATATGACGAAACACTACCATGTCTTTACATATAAAATAATATAGCAAATTTGACAGTTTTATACCCAATGTATAAAACTACGTCATTTGGAAAGACCTACATACATATGCAACTTCATTCATGTAAAATTGTTTGTGCCTATTATTTTACTTACAAATAATTAGTGATGATTTTATTTTACCATACCTTATTGTAAATACTTTGACAAAAATAATTCAATGTAAGAAATAAGATACTTTGCTGAATTACTCCCTGCAAGGACATGGCAACATTAGCCAGTGTCCATAGTTGTCTTTTGTTCTTCTCAGTAAGTATTACATATATTTGGATAAGTGTGTTGATTACTGTGAGAAAGTACCACAGCATTATAA
>NW_017277004.1:0-591 GCF_001594065.2 Cyphomyrmex costatus
AATCGAAAAGCACATAGTTTCACTGTACTAATTTTTTTATTTTGTATATGATTTAATAAAGGACTAAACGATAAGGACTAACTTAACGATAAGTCAGCACTCCCAAGGTTAATCGCGATTATCTGCTTAACTGTTCAAACACAATAATTGGTATTAGGCACATAATTAGTACATAAGTAGCACTTAATTCTGGCATAAGTGCTGTTTTGATTTTTTATCGGGGAGGGGGGGATCCTGTTTTAACTGCCAAATCTCTATTGTATGCCATATAACCAGCCAACATGACTTTTTAAAGGAATTGAAAGCATGTTTACGTGAACTCTCCATAGTAGACAACTCATTGGAAGCGCTCGGTGTGCCAAAGGAATACCGAATGCTGCGTAACTTGATAATTCGAATAATAATTGGATGGATTGCAATCTTGTTTATTAATTTAAAAAATTTTTCGTGACTTTATTTTCAATATATTGTCCATTTTGATAATATTATTAAAAATATTTTCGGCAATTTTGCCAACTAATACACAACAAGTAATAACTTTAAGTACTCTGATCTGTGGAACTGTTCTTGGGTTAGTATATATGTCAACAG
>NW_017277005.1:0-4488 GCF_001594065.2 Cyphomyrmex costatus
TACGGAGCATTACGGATCTGACGATTCGCGTGGTGGATCAAGACGGCCGATTGCTTGATTTTCATGGAGAGGAGATTACCGTTAGATTGCATGTACGGAGACGACGGCTCTAACGTGAAATGTTTGTGCTGAATGAACCACCGAAGCAGACTAGAGATTTTAACGGAGAGATTTCATCTAGAAAAAAACTCACTGCGTCCAACGTTGCATTTTTAAAGTCGTTGGGTTTTATCGTACGAAATGGCTGATATCTTGAACATTGTCGGTGAGCCGATCTTTGACGATCGCATCGTCAAGTTTGAATTTCATACGTACAATCCATACGCCAATACAACGTTTGGACATAGCGACGAGATACGAATACCTATACAGCAGCAGGATTTATACACGTTGCCATGCGAAAGTTTTCTCTACATTGAAGGAAGATTGACCGTGAAGAAAAAGGACGATGAGACGCCAACAACGCTTGGAAATAATTGCATAGCGTTCATGTTTGATGAAATTCGGTATGAACTCAACAGTGTGGAGATTGATCGCAACAGAAATGTTGGAATTACCAGTACCCTCAAGAACTATGTATCGTTGACGTATGACAAGTCTTTGATTGCGTTGAACGCTGGGTGGAATTCTAGATCCGATATAATGGAAGGTTACTTTAACTTTTGCGTACCGCTCAACATGCTGTTGGGCTTTTGCGAGGATTACAAACGCGTGATTGTGAACGCTCGCCATGAATTGATTTTGATACGAGCGCGCAACGATAACAATTGTATACTGGGAAATTAATCGACGGAGCCGGAGGTTGAACTGATCAAAGTGCAATGGCGGATGCCTCATGTTATGCTAAACGAGATCACTAAACTATCAATGCTGCGAGCATTGGAAAGCGGTCGTTATCTCAGTATGAGTTTTCGCTCATGGGATCTGTACGAGTATCCTCTGTTACAGAGTACGACGAAGCATACATGGGCTGTCAAAACGGCGACTCAACTCGAGAAGCCGCGTTACGTTATCTTTGCTCTTCAGACCGGTCGAAAGAATATCATGTCTCAAGATGCGAGCGTGTTTGATGATTGTAAATTGAGTAATGTGAAGCTTTATCTCAATTCAGAGTTTTATCCATACGGTGATTTGAATCTCGATTTCGACCAAAAGAGATACGCTCTCCTGTTTGATATGTACGTGCGTTTTCGTAAGGCATATTACGGAATCGACTGCTTCGAAACGCTGCTCAATGTACTCTCGTTTATCGAGAAAGGACCGTTTGCTGTCATTGACTGCTCGCGACAAAACGAATCCGTCAAGAGCGCTACCGTGGATGTGCGAATAGAATTTGACTGCAAGGAGAATGTACCCGCCAATACTAACGCCTATTGCCTCATCATACATGATCGTGTTATCGAATACTGCCCGCTGTCCAACGTAGTGAGCAAGATTATGTAAATCGCACCGTCAGCAATTATCTTCAATTTAGGAGAGATTAACACTGACATGAGTGCAGTTTCGAATAAATGCTCGTCATGATCATACCAACGTTTGTGGATCTACAAGGATTCGTCGTAGACAAGAAATTTATCGTCAAGGAAGTAGCGGTGCTGAGAAGAGGAACTGTTATCACACACTACATTTTTTCATGTCCTATACCATGCAATTTACTGACAAGATCCGACAAATCTTGCGCTTCCTGGTTGAGTGCTTATCACCATGGTTTGCGATGGGAAGACGGGATGGTCCCGTACAGCATGGCGAAACGTCTAATCATAGAGGCTGTAACAGAAGACGATGAAGCTCTCATATATGTAAAAGGACTTGAAAAACGACAATGGCTAGCTGACATTCTCGATTGCGATCGTTGAAACTCTAGATGCCCATTACGAATATGTAGAATCCCTACGTAATATAGATGCATGTAATACGATACAGTGTGGAAGACACGCTAAGAATTGTGCTTTGCAAAATGTATTTAAAATATTCAACTGGTGGTCGCAACACCAGGAATAATTGTAAGATTTTTTAATAAATGCGTTTCACATTAATACGTTTTATTTCCGTTACCCTTATTACCCATATAATAGATATAAGTAGATAAATATAAGTAGATCAATATATTGAAAGTATACCGATAGCTGTTTAATGTTGACCGATATCTGTCTGATAGCTGTTTATAGCAGTTCAATAGCTATCTGATAGCTGTTCGATAGCTGTTCAATAGCTGTTTATAGCAGTTTCATAGCCGTTGGATAGCTGTTAAATAGCTGTTAAATAGCTGTTTAGAGTGTACCGATAGCTGTTTGATAGCTGTTCGATAGCTGTTTGATAGCCGTTTGATAGCTGTTTAATAGCCGTTCGATAACAGTTCAATAGCTGTTCAATAGCTGTTCAATAGCCGTTCGATAGCTGTTTGATAGCCGTTTGATAGCTGTTTAATAGCCGTTCGATAACAGTTCAACAGCTGTTCAATAGCTGTTCAATAGCCGTTCAATAACTGTTCGATAGCCGTTCGATAACAGTTCAATAGCTGTTCAATAGCTGTTCGATAGCTGTTCAATAGCTGTTTAATGAAGCTCTGCATTGGATAAATGCTGAAGTCGACCGTGAAATATTATCATATAATTTAGCTGAGACATATACTTTTTCACGTGGCGATGTACTTTTGATGATATAAAGCGTTAATATATACTTTAAGATTATATAGTGTTGGCAATATATAAGTTAAGATGCTGGAGTGGCGTATACTTTTCAGTTGCGGTATACATTTTTGCATGGAGATACTAAATTTTGAAATGTCTCTGCTAGAGATCTTTTTCAAATGTCATTTTGTCACGTACGAGGGTGGTCTGAAAAGTTTCCGACCTAACAAAGATACAAGACATTTTTTCTGAAAATTTTTTTTTATTTTTCAACATAGTCTCCTTGTAACTCTACACACTTCTCCCAGCGATGCTCCCATCTCTGTAACCCGTCCAAATAGTACTCGGCGTTTTTCTCTGCAAAATAATTGTTCACGAAGGTGATTGCCTCTTCATTTGACGAAAATCTCTGTCCTCCGAGCGCAAGTTTTAGATGAGGGAACAAAAAGAAGTCGCTTGGGGCTAGATCTGGTGAATAAGGCGGATGGTCAAGCAGTTCAAACCGTAATTCGTGGATTTTCGCCATGGCAACCGCTGAGGTGTGAGACGGTGCGTTGTCTTGGTGAAACAGGATTTTCTTTTTCTGCAAATGTGGCCGTTTTTCCGCAAGTTCTGCCTTCAGTTTGTCAAGTAATGATGCGTAGTATGCTCCTGTAATGGTTTTTCCTTTTTGAAGATAATCGATTAAAATAACTCCATGACTATCTCAAAAAACAGTCGCCATCACTTTCCCAGCCGAAAAAACAGTTTTTGCTTTTTTTGGAGCCGGTTCCCCCTTTGCAGTCCACTGTTTGGACTGTATTTTTGTTTCGGGCGTATAATGATGTATCCAAGTTTCATCTACAGTAATTAATCGGCGCCAAAACTCGAATTCATTGCGCCTAAACTGCGCCAACAGAGCGTTGGAAATGTTCATTCGAACACGTTTTTGGTCTAACGTGAGCAAACGCGGCACCCAACGCTCGGACAGCTTTCTCATGCCTAAATGTTGATTTAATATGTGACAAACACGTTCTTTTGACATGTTCACAACCTCTGCTATCTCTCTCACTTTAATTCGGCGGTCGTCTAGCACCATTTGGTGAACTTTGGCGATGTTTTCGTCGGTAGTTGCAGTTTTTGGACGTCCCGAACGTTCATCGTCTCCCAAGCTCTTACGGCCACGTTTAAATTCAGCTGCCCAAAATTTCACTGTGGTAAATGATGGTGCAGAGTCCCCATACACAGAATCCAACTCATCTTTGATTTGCGTAGGCGTATTGCCTTTCAAAAACAGATATTTAATGACAGCTCGATACTCGATTTTGTCCATTTTCACAAAATGACTCACATCAACTCACTCAAACGACTGCTACATAACAACTGCGCGTCCAAAATGGCTGAAACTGTGGTGAGTAACTGTCAACAGATGAACAACGAAATTCACTAGCTTTTATTTACGAGTGTTGTCATCTTCACGTTGAGGTCGGAAACTTTTCAGACCACCCTCGTACAACTTCAGTATAAATGCTCGCACAATCTCGAGGTCCATCAGTCTATCAAACAGTTATTCGGTCAGTAACGTCAGTGCATAAAGAATAGGAAAAAATGGAGAACATTGACAGTTTAATTAACAATATTAATAATCTAAATATGCAGGCTAGTCTGCTCAAAATTAAAAGTGACACATTGGCGATCAGTGGACGTAATTTACAAACGGCGGTTACAAACGCAGGGCGGCAAGCACCTAATACACTATCAATAAACATCGACCTCAGCGCGGATAACCCCCTGAATGAGACAATGTAAGTATTAAAGTATTAATTCTATAATTAATTAATATTAAAGTATTAATATAATTAATTAGTATTAAAGTATT
>NW_017277005.1:5558-6100 GCF_001594065.2 Cyphomyrmex costatus
CTCGGTGCAACAAGATATTAATTTGGGATTCGATCCGCTGAAAGGGTTGGAACCCACGAGGAAAACGAGGAAAGTGGTCAAAGTCGTAGAATTAACACACACTGCACCACACTTTTATTAAAATAACCCCTTTTTATTTATTATAACAATTACAATTTCGAGTGGTTATTACCACTAGTTACATTTAACCCTTTATTTATTAATGTAATTACCCGATTAAATGATTACACTTTGATTGTTACAATTCAGGTAATTGATTACAATAGTTGAATTTAATTAAAAGAATATACTCGGGTTAAAGTCCTCGCTCGTGACTTAGACCGGTCGGCGACACTCGTTATCGCGGATGTAATATGACTCGGTTCTCGAGACGCGCGTAACGTATCATTACATTTAGATGTATGACAAGACTCTCTCGCCGGTCCTTAGACCTCCGAATATATAGGCGTCGCGGAGTCATCGAACTAGCGGCATTCGTGCCGTGTGCAACGCGGACTTCGTCCTCTTGCATTTCGGCAGTTCGTTGTCCTGTCGAAATGCAA
>NW_017277006.1:0-819 GCF_001594065.2 Cyphomyrmex costatus
CGACGAAAGAGGCCTCCAAGGAAACTACCAATTCCATGACCGCGTTGATTTGATGTACCAATGAACACATGTTCAATTCCGTTTTGCCGACCACCGCCGTATTGGATATCAAAATATTCTCATCATAGGCTGTCATTTCTTTTAATGTATTATTTAATCT
Source organism: Cyphomyrmex costatus (assembly GCF_001594065.2). NCBI lineage: Eukaryota > Metazoa > Arthropoda > Insecta > Hymenoptera > Formicidae > Cyphomyrmex > Cyphomyrmex costatus. The sequence continues at coordinate 161 of NW_017277006.1, forward strand.
AATCTTTTAAAGTGAAGCGTTATAGTCAATGTGCCATATTCGAATGGTATAGGTTGCCCAAATTCATCTCTTATATCGATCTCAATTGTTTGAAAAGACGTATGAAGTAGAGGTATATATTTAGCCGTTGAGAAACTTTTATGTTTGACTGAACCATAAACGTATGCTTCTATAAACGGTACGGAGCAACGGTGTTTGCACATCACCTGTAATGTAAGGTTCACATATATCCGTGTATATAAACATTGAAGTAGGTAACGCTCTGATTAAGCTGGCTGGTCTAGATGATACCCAAGACATATCATTTAGCGATATATTATATTCTTTCGTATTATATCCGAATATCCGTGCCAATGTTGGAGATGAAAGGAAAGTATCCTCGTTATTTACACAATGTACACATGAACGCTGTGCACTAACATAGCCATTTTTATTTACTGTAAAAGTTAAATGATCTTTCATCGATGTTTCATTAACTGTTTCGACAAGATCATCGATTGAACGGTACAATCCCCGTGGCACAATGTAGTGTTCGATTCTATTTTGATCTACATCATTTTTAAGAGATGTATTGAATAAATTTCTTCTTACTGTGATTTTTTCATCTTTCGGGAAATGAAGAAATGTCATAGGTATTTGAATATCTGTTAGGGATACAC
>NW_017277007.1:0-2496 GCF_001594065.2 Cyphomyrmex costatus
ACTCTTCAAGACTGAACTTAAGACGGTCTTGAATATAAGAACTGACTATGAATACCGGCCTAACTCTGGTATATAGGGGCACAGTATATACAGTAGCGCAACTCTCCTGATTTTGTGAAGCCTAAAATGGAGTGCGCATGCGCGAGTGAGGCGTGTAACCAATCAGGGCACTGTATTCCATCTCACTTCTTCTTCCTATTGTCGGCGTCTGTCAGCCCCATTGAAATGTTCATATTAAGGCATTTAAAGGACCATTTAACGGAAAGTGGCGGGAACACGACGAATTTTATGTGAGAAGTACTACGTGTGATAAAGTGATAAGTGATACGTGTTTAATTATAATAATTATTCTGTGTATTCAGAAAGTTACGTATTTAAGAAAGTGTAAAAAAACAGAGAACGTAGACCGAATTAGCTTTACGGAGAATAGGTTATCTGTACAAAATAATCGTCATTTTAAATAAAAAAAGTTAAATTACAAAATTATGAGAGAGAGAGAGAGAGAGAGAGAGAGTATTCTTGCATTTTCTAATATCTGCGGTTACTATAATTCAATGTGAAAAAAATATAATAAATATAAGTAATTTTATTCGAGCCATATGATATTTCAAAATATGAAATACCACATTAATTATATATTCAAGCAAAACAAGTCATCATTGTATCAAACTGATGTTAAAATTATTCCAAAATGATCAATAAAAGTCATTTTTCAATCATTTTAATGTCATTTTGACTTTATTGTGACTTCCTGTTCTAATTCCGTATATATACAAGATATATGCTATACATATACAATATTGCTGTACAATTAGTTAATAATAATATATTTTGTGGGTATATTTAATTGCAAAATATAGTGTTAAGAAATAAATGTGCATCATATAATGTTTAATTTTTATTTCATTTTCTAATCATTTTCTCTTTCAAATGCGTCTCGTTTTTTACTGTGAGTACTAAAGATCTATATAGTGTAAACGAGAACTATAGATTCTCTGTATTCACTGTGAATAATGGAATAAATTAAGATAATTTTATAAAAGTTACTTGTTAGTACGCGTATTAAAGTATTGTCCGTTTTGTCTCTCGGGAGCTGCTCGGAGTCGCTCTGAATAAACCCAGCGTACTTGGATGTGATCCATTTAATGCTGCAAATGCTTCGTTGATCAATCAGAAAAAAAATTTTATGGATTGATCAATCAAAGTATGTTTCGAGGTATTTACAGCATTAAATAGACCACATCCAAGTACGCTAGGTTCGTTCGGAACAACTCTGAGCAGCTCCCAAGAGACAAAACGAACAATCAGTGTTATCAGATATTCTTCGTTAGAAGTAGCCGAATGGTGGCGCTTGGGTAGCCCAAAAGTAGCCGATTTTAAAAATGAAGTAGCTCAAAAGTTATATAAAATAAACAATATAAAATATTAGCATAAAAAAATAATAAAAATATTTTTTAACAAATAATGAATGTATTTAATATTACAATTGCTCACTGAGTACTCAGTGAATTCTTGTATTTAGTTGTCATATTTTATTAAAGATCTAAAAATATAAACTAAACGAGAAAACTACAAGAGGTTCACTAAACATAGTGATTATATTTTAAGAGTTACGTTCCAAAGTTGATTGCCTGTACTGAAAATCTATAATACATGTAACATAAACTGTAGCATTTGAGTGCTGGCGGTAAATTTGGAACCAAGTCCAGGGTATCGATCATGAAACTTTTTTCCTAGGATGAAAAATGAAAAGCAAAATTTTTACCATTGTAGTTAATGAAAAAATTTTTCACTTTTCATTTTCCATTCTAGGGAAAAAGTTTCATGATCGATACCCAGTTAAGAAAGTGTTAATACCACAGACTGTTAGCGACTTTTGTATTTTAGGATTCAATGCATTCGCCTTGCTTTGATGAGTTTTTGTCAATACATGCTTCTGTAAATCAGATTTATGGGCACGTATAGCTGTATGGCAAATTTTACAATAGGCCTCTCCCTTAGAACATATAGTACTGGAAGGAGCATAGTCTCTTGAAAGTGAAGGCGAGTAGATTGACAGAGAGAAATAGATGAAGATCGTAGTTGGTAATGCGTATGACTGTAAGGAGGGAATGCGCGCGTAAGCAAATTATACACAGCTGTCAGCTGCAGTATACATTTGATATATGAATTTAAGGTTAAAGTGAAAAGGCTAATAAATTTCAATTTATAATAAGAAAAACATTTAAGTGACAGCCAAGTGATAATTTATACATTTATTAAATGATGAATAAAAAACGTCTTTGAGTGCTAATGATAAATTATATTTATTTATTGGTTATTGAACAATATAAGTTTTGTATATTTGTGCCTGATATAATTATCTTTTTCACAAATTTGTTTATTCGTATAATAGATTCGAATTTTTAGATATTAAAGAGTAATTACGAAAACGGTAATTATGCATTATAACGGACCACCCTCCGATGACCTTGACCTTGACATATGTTGTCAAGG
>NW_017277008.1:0-4306 GCF_001594065.2 Cyphomyrmex costatus
ATTAGATTGATTTAAAGATTTTAATGAAAAGTAGCTCATTGCCCTTATTTCATTATATTAGTAATTGAATACTTATTGAGCCTTATCATAAATATTTCTATATAATTATTTTCTTTTTACAGTATTTGGTTAGGTTACTTATTTACCGAGACACTACCGTGTCTCTAGATCTGTTATTTATTTGTTTGGTAGATACCTTAATCTGTATTCTCTATTCCTTATATAATTATAAAAATTGATTCTTTGTGCTTGTTGATAGGAAAAGTCTGAACAAAAGGTATGGTTTTAAAATATGCTTACCTTTTCTTTTCAGGACTTTCCCTTCAATAAACCTGAAAATACAGCACAAAGAATCAATTCTCTTGTAATAATAAAGATAAAACTTATTTGATACAGTTACTCAAAACATAAAATTACTTAGTTCTAATATTGAAATCTTCAAAACTTTAAATAATTATCTAATAATAAAATATATTAACATGGAAAGTAATTGATATATTATTGAAGATGCCAGTTCAAAGTGAACATTCATATATCCTTGTGTTGCATATATACACGTAATATATGAGTCATTTTTCATGGTAATATGTACCATTTCATTATCTTTCAATAATAAAATGTATTACGTTAAAATAGACAATTTGGTATAAGAATTCTTTTAAAATTAATATTGATCTTTTGTGATTTATTTTTAAAAAACTGTTATATATATATATATAATATACAGTTTAATCTCTCACCTAGAACACTATATTTTATTCAAGATTTTCGAATGTAAGTTATAAATAGTTTTCAATCACGTATATCTTCATAAGTATACATTTACAAATTATTATTCTAATTAATAATTATTGTCGTGAAGAAGAATTGTTCTGATAATCAATTTCGTAATAACATTATACCAAAAAAATCTATTACCTATAACCAATACGCCAATAAACGTAATTTTTGAAAAAAATGATTGAAATTATTTAAATTATTTATATATTTTGCAGGTACACAATTTAGATGTAATTAATCAAACTTTGAAATGGCACCTTCAATAATATATGAGTCATTTTTCATGGTAATATGTATAATAGTATTTTTTATATACATAATCATTTTCATTTCTTTATCTTTCAATAATGATACAAAAAACTATTATAGTTTGATCTCTCAACTAGAACACTATATTTGATTCAAGATTTTGGAGTGTAAGTTAACAAGTTCTTAATCACGTATATCTTCATAAGTATACGTTTATAAATTATGATTCTAATTAATAATTAATATCGTGAAGAAGGATTGTTCTGATAATCAATTTAGTAATAACATTATACTAATAAAATCTATTACATATAATCAATAATCAAATACGCTAATAAATGTAACTTCTGAGAGAGAAGAAATGATTGAAATTATTTAAATATTTATATATTTTGCAGGTACATAATTTAGAAGTAATTGATCAAAATGGTGTTCAATTTGGATGGAGGAGGAAATACCATAAAACGATAATAATATAAAGACATTAGATCCGAGTACATTGAAAGTTCTTGATGCCAGTGCTATAATCTTGGATGTGACTAATGCAAAGCTTGTCGACAATAATGTTGCCCTAAATAAGAGTGGTATCAAAATAGTTGACAAGCGCAGTAGTACATTACAATAATAAAAGTACATTAAATTCTGAAGGTAATGCAATGCAACCGACACTTTCGACGTTAGAAAACAAACTGATATATCATTGAAGGTGCTAGTTCAAAGTGAACATTCATAAAATGTATATCCTTTTGTCGCATATATACGTAATGATGATTTAACAACACATGCACACTAGTTGTTTATAATAATAAAGTTAAATCATTATTATTTCGTATATGCAACAAAAGAATATACATTTTATGTATGTTTACTTTGAACTGGCACCTTCAATAGTATATGAGTCATTTTTTATTTTAATAATGTATCCTCACAATATTAGTTACTAATTATAATAATAATTTGTAAATGTATGCTCATGAAGATACACGTGATTGAAAACTGGTTAACTCACACACATGTGCTCCAAACTCTTGAATCAAATATTAGTGTTCTAGGTGAGAGATAGAAATAACAGTTTTTTAGATTTCAAAAATAAATCACATAAGATCAGTATTAATTCAAAAGAATTCTTATGTACTCCAAAATCTTGAATCAAATTTTACAAGTTTACAAATTATTATTCTAATTAATAATTAATATCGTGATTGTTCTGATAATCAAATGCACTAATAAACGTAATAAGTGTTTTGGTATAATGTTATTAAGAAATTGATTAACAGAACAATCGTTCCTCACAACATTGATTATGAATTAGAATTATATTTTGAAAATGTATACTTATGAAGATACACGTGATTGAAAACTGTAACTCACACACATGTGCTTCAAAATCTTGAATCAAATTTCTTGATGAAAGATCGAAATAACAGTTTCTTGTATTTCAAAAATGAATCACAAAAGATGAGTATTAATTTCAAAAGAATTCTTATGTGCTCCACAATCTTGAATCAAATATAGTGTTCTAGGTGAGAGATCCAAATAACAGTTTTTTATATTTCAAAACTGAATCACAAAAGATCAGTATTAATTTTAATAGAATTCTTATATCAAATTGTCTATTTTAACGTAATACATTTTGTTATTGAAAGATAATGAAATGGATATTAATATATATATAAAAAATCTTAGCATACATAATGAGGTATTCAAGTTTTAGTTATATTTATTGTTAGTCAAATCAGACGTAAGTTCGGAACTGTTAGGTATTACTGAAGAAGAAGAGAAGGGAACTGTTGTCTTTTTTACCTTATTATTTTCTTAAATCTAATGACACGTATCATTTGTACGCCAAGTTAAATTCTACCCTTCTTTCTCTCCGACTCGCCCCACTACTCATCATTGTCACTCTCCTTCATATATGTATAATATATTTTTAAATAATTCTTTAAATCATTTTTTATATATATTTTTGATATCTGTACTTTAACATAATATATTATCACGAAAGTAACTATATTAAAATATCTATGTAAATATACAATTTATACTAACTTCGATACATTGCACATCCTCCCTCCTTTTCCACTCCCTCCTCCCTTCCCCACTACTCATCTTTTTCATTTTATTTCACTATCTTGTCGTATAATATGGATTTTTCTCATAAAATATATCGTTTAATTAACTAGTCTTTAAAAATTCTATCTCTAAAGATCTAAGAGGTACCATTCTTACACTTATTTAATTCTAATGACATGTATCATTTGTATGTGTATATGAACTTACCTTTTTAAAAAAAAGATAGAAAAAAGCGCTAACCCTTACGAAAAAAACACTGAAAGTTGAGTGTAAATTTGAGTGTAAAGATATTGGTGTAAATTCGGATCGTGAAATTGACGATCACACCGAATAGAGGGTTAATCCCAAAGGAATACACTCAAATGAGTGTAATTCTTAAATGAGAGAAATTCTCAGGCTATAGTTATCGCCCAAATGGTGTCAATTCTGTTAGATTGTTAAAGTAAGTATTACTAATTAGCATCAATTTTAGAATAAAATCGTGAAAAAAGAAAAAAAAATTTTTTTCTCTAAATTCGAGAATTAATTTTTTTTTCATGATGCTTCCCAAACGGTCACCCATCCGAAGTTGTACCACGACCTCGCATGCTTGACCTTGACAATCGTACGGGAACTGCTGTACTTCGATGACTCACGAATATGTATATGTCAACGTCTGTATAATTGTGATATATCTGTTCAATGGAAATATTAAAAACAGATGGTTTATGTGTTTATATGATAGTGTATGTATTAATATATGTGTTCATGGTTGTTTGAATCGCTGCTTCGATCTCGACTGAGATATCAAATGACGGAATGGATTTGTGGACTGGAAGATTGAGACCACTGAGCACTCCTCTTTTAACTTGTTGTATGCAAGATTTATTCACAAGTAAACGAAGTGTTGTTCGCGTGGCACGGCGAGAGAGACGATTAACTGCTGTTAATACGCCGAGACTCATACACGACGGTAGCCGTGATGAGACGTACAAAAGTAACGAGTCGCGGTAGCGAACCCGTAGAAAGAAAGCTGCTGCTTTCAACGAGGAATTTGAGAGCACGACTTGACACGGCAAGTACTGAATTGTGTCTGAGGGGAGAATCGCGCTGCGCGATTAGCGCGACGAATCGGCAGGACGACAGCGACATCGGTATCCAAATATGCGGCTAAATTGTAGTAATGATATTCGCAAGACGGCGCGGTGAGTGCGACGAAAGATTC
>NW_017277008.1:4982-30930 GCF_001594065.2 Cyphomyrmex costatus
AATAATAATAAATAATAATAATAATATAATAATAATATAATAATAATATAATAATATAATAATATAATATAATAATAATATATAATATAATAATATAATAATATAATATAATAATATAATAATATTAATCATAATGATTCTTCTTCTTCTTCGAATATTAATGGTCCTGGTCTTAAAAATGATACGATGCATGAGGCGAGACGAAACAGAAACAGAAACTATGAAGTTTGTAGAGCTACAATCAACTACAACTTACAGCGCCACTAGAATGAGATAGCATGATTTTTTCTCTCTCGCACAATTTCGACGAATAATGGCGGACTTCACGTGTCCAGACTCTTATTAGAGGGTCACTAGGCTAGACTAGCCAAAACACGATTATTTGATGCCGCCCGCCGCGCCGTGCCAATCGAGTTTAAAACGATATGATACATGACGCTTTACACTTTACTTAGACTTAGAAAAATATGATATATACATAGAAATATTTACATAGAGAGGTATACGAGAACATGAACTTATTATACAGTAAGTTCGAGCTAAAGGAGTTCGATCAATGAATGCCATGAAAGGAAGTCGCTCATGTGGACGTTTCGTTTAAATCAACGGGTAGGAAACATAGCTTCACTATGGAACGTTTATACGTCGATTTTGATGTTTTCACAGTGACGACGCGCGTTAGTCCGTCGTCTCCGGTGTGGCATTCAATGATACGACCGAGTTCCCACTTGCACGGTGGTGCAAGGGGATCGCGCAAAAGAACTAGGCGTCCGACTCGGGCGAGTTTTTGAGCGACGCGCCATTTTGAGCGCTGTTGTAATCCGGTTAAATAATCATTTGACCATGCTTTCCAAATAACTTCTCTTTTTTGCTGCACGAGTTGCCAGCGAGTCAGGCGCGTTTCTTTTGTTTCTAGTAGCGTAGGAGATGGCGGCGTTGTGAGAGCGCTACCAATTAAGAAATGACCCGGTGTCAGACATGAATAATCATCAAGATTATCTGACATCGGAGCTATCGGACGTGAGTTGAGGCACGCTTCGATTTGATAGAGCAGCGTCGTAAGCTCTTCGAATGTCAGCGTGTGTGAACCGATAACGCGTTTGAGATGATATTTGACGCTGCGAACGCCGGCTTCCCATAGGCCTCCGAAGTGAGGCGCGGAAGGGGGAATGAAGTGCCAACGGACACCGTCGCACGACAATTTGCTTCGCAAGTTTGAATCTTGTTTTGCTGCATGAATTGCAGCTTTCAATTTGCGGTCAGCTCCGCGAAAATTCTTTGCGTTATCGGAATATAAATCGGTCGGCATCCCGCGCCGAGAGCAGAAGCGCGCGTATGCTGCGAGAAACGCGGCGGTAGTATAATCGCTGACTAAATCGAGATGTATTGCGCGCGTCGTCATACAGACGAATACGGCAATGTTGGCCTTCTTAGATTTGTATCCACGGCCTGAATTTAATCTGACAGGAACGGGCCCGGCATAGTCAAGTCCGCAATGTAAGAATGCGCGATCGACTTGGCGAATGCGCATTGCCGGGAGATCGCCCATGAGTTCATTGGGGATAGCCGCCTTTTCGCGCGTGCAAATAATGCAACGATACAAGACGGCTCGCACAGTTTGACGAGCGCGAAGAATCCAAAATTCTTCGCGTAAAACACATAATGTTAGCTGTGTGCCCGCGTGGAGCGACCGCAGATGAGCGTGTTGAATTATCAACGTAACGAGTGGGTGTGCTGCTAGAATGAGAGGACATTTAGCGTTATATGAAAGGTCGGATTTTCGTAATCGACCGCCTACGCGAATTAAATTATCGTCATCCAAGAATGGATTTAGTGAGATTAGTTTGCTAGTTTTCGCTACGGGTTTCGAATTTTTTAATCGACGTACATCATCGAGAAAAAGATTTTGTTGAATGACGCGTAACCAAAATAGTCGCGCGTGTTTGTATTCGTCCACCGAAATTATATCGGATGGAATAGAATCGGATTCGTCGTTTGACGACCGCTTTTTGTATATACGATTTCGAAGCTTATTAATAAAGCGGATTAGATAGGCCGTTATGCGAAGAAGCTTCGGCCATGAAGAATAGCGGGAAGCTAAGTCCCATTGAGATTCGATATCGAGAGTTTGTACGACGATGGTCGAACGTTTTTCGAGCGAAGTGTCGTAATCTTGCCGAGATTCATTCGGCCACATACTTGAAGAAAGCTTGAGCCACTCGGGGCCTTTCCACCACAGTGAGCTCTCCGCGAACGAGGAAGCGGTGACTCCACGGGATGCTAGATCCGCGGGATTCTGATGAGTCGGAACATGATGCCACGTGGCATCAGGTATTAGAGTTTGGCATCAGGTATTAGAGTACACATCGTTCACGCGATGAGCGACAAACGTTTTCCATCGAGATGGAGATTGGCGTAGCCAAGCGAGAGTGACGGTTGAATCCGTCCAGCAATGACATGGAATTGTCGAAAATTCTAATGTCGTTCTGGCAAACGACATTGTTCTTGCTAAAAGCGCAGCAGCGCATAGTTCGAGTCTTGGAATTGTCAAGGGCTTCAGAGGCGCGACTTTTGATTTTGCTATTAATAGCGAAACAGTAACTGATCCCATGAGCGAGATCACTTTAAGATATATGACAGCGGCGTATGCGACGGACGATGCGTCAGCGAAGCCGTGAAGCTCACAGTGACTTGTGTCGGAACCGAAGGCAGTCCATCGTGGCAAAGAGATATTACGCAGTTGAATTAGCTGCGTGTGATAATTGTGCCATTTTTGCATGAGAGGGGGTGGAATTGGATCATCCCACGAACACTTAGTAGCCCACAATTGTTGCATGATAATTTTTGCAGTAATTATGACCGGAGCAAGCCACCCGAGCGGGTCAAATAATTTTGCTATAGTAGACAGAATTTTCCGTTTAGAATCTGGGATCGACGTGGTAACTTCGACTGAGAATTGAAATGTATCGGTTGCAGGGAGCCACGTGACGCCTAAGACTTTGAAACTTTCGTCGCTTTGCAGAATTTTGCCTTGACTGAGACTCTTTTCATTGACCGGTAGGTCGTTGAGTAACGTAGGGCAGTTGCTTGCCCACTTACGGAGGAGGAATCCACCTTTTTGTAACAATGAAATTAATTGATTGCGGATTTGCCTTGCAAGCGGCTTGTCATCCGCGCCGAAGATGCAATCATCTACATAGATTTGATTGCGTAAAACTGATTGAGCAAGAGGAAATTGAGCGCCTTCGTCTTGCGTCAATTGCTGAATCGTGCGAAGAGCGAGGTATGGAGCACACGCCATACCGTAAGTAACAGTAAGCAAGCGGTAGTCTTGCACCGCTTCGGATGATGAAGAGCGCCATAAGATGCGCTGATAATCTTGATCTCGCGGATCGACTTGAATCTGCCTATACATTTTTGCGATATCGGCAGTGAAAACATAACGATGTTGTCGCCATCGAAGAATTACCGAACGAAGGTCGGTTTGTAACTTAGGACCGATCATGAGATGATCGTTAAGTGAAGAGCCGTTCGATGTCGACTGAGATGCATTGAACACGACGCGCAACCGCGTGGTGCTGCTATGCTCGCGAATCACCGCATGATGCGGGATGTAAACTGATTGTGAAGCAGAGACGGGTTCGTCTACTTTCTTCATATGACCGAGATTTTCGTATTCCAGTAGGAACTCTCGATATTCGGATGCGATATCCCTTTTATTTTGAAGACGGCCTTCAAGCCGTGAAAGAAGTGATGAGGCGATGTGACGAGATTCGCCTATTGCAATCGGAGGATTGGCTTTGAACGGTAGCCGTACGACGTACCGTCCATTAGAGTCACGAGAATGAGTTGTTCGGAAATGTTCCTCACAACGTTGTTCTTCAGGAGTGAGGTATGATACTTGCAGAAGTTCTTCGACTTCCCAGAACTGACGAATTTCGTCATCGAGATTGTCGTGCAACGTGGTATGATTAACAGTCACGTTAGACATGTTTGAAGACGAACTCGTCGAAATCGGACCAGACATGATCCAGCCGAAAATGGAATTCTGAGCTGTTGGCTGATTAGAGGAACCTGAGCACAGGCCCGGTAACAGAACAGCACCGTATAGATCAGCGCCGATGATCATTTCGATCGGATCGGCACTTGAGGGCTGCGGATCAGCCCATGGCAGGCCGCTTAAATGAGCGAGAGAGATTTGATATGCTATTTTAGGCGGCGTGTATTTAGTCAGAGAGCGCATAATAATTGCGGTCGTTGAGTATGACGGACCCTTGCCGGTCTTAGATGATACCGAAATAAGAGCAGCATGTCGTGCGACGGATTGCGTTTCACCGATTCCGGTAACCGAGACAGCAACGCGTGTTCGCGATAACCGTAGCCGTTGAGCGAGATTTTCACTAATTAAACTAGTGACAGATCCTTGATCTAACAATGCGCGTATGACATCTGTGCGACCAGACGAAGAACACACCTGAATCCGCGCGGTAGCTAATAGAACACGAGATTTGTCAAATGTTGTTTTCGTAATTAAATGTGAAACGACGTTGTTTTCATTTGACGTATTCGTTTCGTTGGATTCAAGGGAATTCTCGGTCGCGCTTGATGTCGTCGCTTCGTGAAGCATCGTATGATGCCTTTGTTGGCATTGACGACAGTTATGTTTACTCGGACATGTGTTCGCGAAATGTCGAGCGCTTAAACAGTTGAGACATCGTTTAAATTTGACAATAAGATCGCGACGCTCGTTAACCTGTTTCTTCTTGAAATCAGGACATACTGACAAGAGATGATCTTGTTTACAAAGCGGACAATGAGCTCCGGTAGCGGTCGTCGTGTGACTTTGCACGGACGACTTGCTCGGTTTTGTTTTGACCGTACTGGTCGTTGGAATATTCTCGAACGCTCGAATTCGCGATGCGAGAAAGTTATGAAGATCCGTATACGACGGATATTCCGTTTTATCGCCTAAATGTAATTCCCATGCTTTACGCGTGGCTTTATTTAATTTTTGCACGACTAGATAGACGAGCAAATCGTCCCACCACTCAACTGGACGACCGAGATTTTTTAACGCTTGAATTGACATATTAGCTTTATCTCGAAGCGACATAAGATCCTGCGCGGAATCGGTATTAACGGCCGGTAGCGTATGAAGCGTATGAATATGTTCCGACACTAATCGACGTTTATCATCGTAACGCGCGAGCAGTACATTCCACGCGATTTTAAAATTAGCTTCGGTCAAAGGGAGATTACGCAACGCGTCGCGTGCTTCGTCCTTTAAACACGAATAAAGGTATTGCAAGCGCGTAACATTCGACAACTCGGCATGATCGATAATCATGGAGCGGAATTGATCGCGAAACGTTTCCCATTCCCGTAAATCGCCGGAGAATTTCGGCAAATTAATGCGCGGCAATGTAAGAGTTTTTTCAGATTTCTGTGATTGACTCACGGATAACCCTGGACTTGATGGCGCTTGATCTGCTTCGAGAGAGGCGAGGGCGTCGGAGATGTAGTCCGATGCTGCGAGATAGGCGTCCTCCAATTCGATGTAGACATCCTCCTTGAAGTATTTCTCGGTATCCTTTTGTTCCTTGGTGGCGACTTTGAGCAGTTGTGCGTGCAGGAGCTCGCATCGAGCGTAAGTCTCCTTGAGAGTTTGAAGGCGATTCCGAACTATGCCGTACGTGTGATTTGCACGGCCGATCTTCTTAAAGTTTTCCAATGCGCGTGTGACAGAGAGCATAGCTAATCGCTGCTGCGATAGTAATTCTTCCATAATGAGTTTGAGAGGTTTCCGTAACTTGGTATGCTCGAAATGGAAATCTTGCGATGTGCCACGTCACTTACGTTCACGAAAGTGAACGAAGAGTCACAATGTCCCTTGTTGTTTATCCGCCACGAATCCGGCTCGAAGGACCAGACTGTTCGTGGTTGTTTGAATCGCTGCTTCGATCTCGACTGAGATCTCAAATGACGGAATGGATTTGTGGACTGGAAGATTGAGACCACTGAGCACTCCTCTTTTAACTTGTTGTATGCAAGATTTATTCACAAGTAAACGAAGTGTTGTTCGCATGGCACGGTGAGAGAGACGATTAACTGCTGTTAATACGCCGAGACTCATACACGACGGTAGCCGTGATGAGACGTACAAAAGTAACGAGTCGCGGTAGCGAACCCGTAGAAAGAAAGCTGCTGCTTTCAACGAGGAATTTGAGAGCACGACTTGACACGGCAAGTACTGAATTGTGTCTGAGGGGAGAATCGCGCTGCGCGATTAGCGCGACGAATCGGCAGGACGACAGCGACATCGGTATCCAAATATGCGGCTAAATTGTAGTAATGATATTCGCAAGACGGCGCGGTGAGTGCGACGAAAAATTCACGGACCGAATCGATGGATGGCGCAATCGATCCTTTATTCGGCTTTTGTAGCGCGAAACTTATCCTATTCCGGAACAAAATGTATTAGTGTATGTATCATTTCCGCAAGTGTAATGCGTATGACGTATCAGTTTATCCTTGTTTTTCATCGAATATTATAGGATAAAATGATACATCAAATAATAAAATTCACAAATAACAAATAATTGATTAAAATCGATTTCTTATTTTATTCAAATTCGTATTAAAATCATTTCCATAAGTGCGCAGAAATGTATTACTGCATTACATAATTTTACGATCATCGATTTCGATGTCAGTAAATATTTTCAACACTGATGTAATTTAATTTTAACTGGAATATAGTGTCGATCATGCGTCGCGACACACAAATATTGCATCGACATATATCCAAAGCTTTGTGTAGTCCGAATACGCATAATGATCACACCCAACCGACACTCAATTATTTGATGGTAACTTCGGTTACACTTAACTAATACACCTAAGTTAATGGTCACACCCAATCAACACTCAATCAATTGATGGTAACATCGGTTACACTTGACTAATACACCTAAGTTAATGGTCACACCCAATCAACACTCAATCATTTGACAGTAACACCGAAAATGATACCCAAAATGGAGATCACACCCAAATATTTGAATGTAACACTCGTAGTGACACCAAAATTGAGGGTAAGCCCTAAACTAACACCGAAATTGACGATTAACACCAAAAATTTCAGTGTATTTTTCGTAAGGGAAGAGTGGGTGCTGCTGGTCAGAAAACCATTTGGGCCAATTTCATCAATGTCAATTACTTAATCGACTGTGAAACTGACCAATCACATTTGCTGTTTAGTAGAACCATCTTTAAAAACCTACGTGATATTATCCTTATTTACTTAATTCTAATGACATGTATCATTTGTATAAAAGATTTGATATCAATAGTAGGCGCCAAGTTAAATTCTAATCTTTAAAAACCAACGTGGTATTATCCTTATTATTTAATTAACTCAATGACATGTATCATTTGTATAAAAGATTTGATATCAATAGTCGGCACCAAGTTTTTTTACCTTATTACTTACTTAATTTTAATGATATTTATCATTTGTATACAAGATTTGATATCAACATTCGGCGCCAAGTTAAATTCTACCAAATTAAAAAGTAAAACACAAGTGGTACCTTTAATCTTTAAGAACCAATATAGTATTATTATTTAAATTCTACTAAATTAAAAAGTAAAACCCATGTGGTGTACTATCTTTATCTTCATACAATGAAACCTAAGTATATGCCTTTGTATTCTTATTAGAAGATCTTCCTATTCGAAACCAAGTGATTTAATTCTTCTTTAAAAAAATTATATCACAATTAATTTTAAAACAATGAAAAAAATTTATTTAAATAAAAAAATTTTTTATGTAAAAACACTTCGCGCTGCTAGAGCTATAGTAAACATATTCTAAATGCTATATTTAATAAATATACAGCTTACTTTTCATTTTTTATGTACTTCACTCGCATATACTGTACGCGAATATACATACAGACTGCATACTTTAACATTCGTAGTTTCTAATCTCTTTTGTACAAAATGTTACATCCATGTATAATTTTATTATAACGTTATTATATTGGGATTGAGATACAATTCACTCGCACATACAACACGAATATATACACACTAAATACTTTAATTCTCGTGAAAATGTTTCTTATCTTTATTATTGTATTTTATTACACCAAGATCGAGAACTAGCAGCGCGAAGTGTTTTTACATAAAAAATTTTTTTATTTAAATAAATTTTTTTCATTGTTTTTAAATTAATTGTGATATAATTTTTTTAAAGAAGAATTAAATCACTTGGTTTCGAATAGGAAGATCTTCTAATAAGAAGACAAAGGCATATACTTAGGTTTCATTGTATGAAGATAAAGATAGTACACCACATGGGTTTTACTTTTTAATTTAGTAGAATTTAAATAATAATACTATATTGGTTCTTAAAGATTAAAGGTACCACTTGTGTTTTACTTTTTAATTTGGTAGAATTTAACTTGGCGCCGACTGTTGATATCAAATCTTGTATACAAATGATAAATATCATTAAAATTAAATAAGTAATAAGGTAGAAAAACTTGGCGCCGACTATTGATATCAAATCTTTTATACAAATGATACATGTCATTGATTTAATTAAATAATAAGGATAATACCACGTTGGTTTTTAAAGATTAGAATTTAACTTGGCGCCTACTATTGATATCAAATCTATTATACAAATCAGTGCTCGGAATTAGTTGCACATTTCGGGCCGATTTCTGAGGCGACGCCTACTGTCTCCCCACTACTACTCAAGCCTCGGCGGCCGAGCCGCCGACCGCTCACGTGACGCTGTGTCTCAGGAGCGTCGCGATACTTTCCAGTATGCTGGGAGTACATCTTCCAACAAATATCATTAAAATATTTTTTTTCTACGTGATTTTTATTTAAACAAATTTTTTTATTATTAGCATATTATGTATATATTCTATAATGATATAATTTTGACAATTATTACAGTATGATAATTACAATATTGAACAACAGTTTTCCACATCACCTCTGAGGTATTATTGTTGACGCGTTTTTTTAAAGTAGTTTCCCCAGTAGGCCTATTCCACTAAAAAAAAATAACGAAAAAGCTGATTAAGTATATAGCTCGAGGAAAGCAATATTTTTTAATGTTAAATATTTATTAAAAAACGAACGAGGATGAAACTGAAATAATTAATTTACTTGAAATTTTAAATTTGACCTTCTGGGTCGTTTGCACGATTGTACTAGTGATGATACAACCACAGAGATTTCAGAAGTAGTATTTTGCATCATCGAGGATAACGATGCATCATTTTCAAAACGGAAAAACGTTCATGTTTAAAAGATGCATCGTTATGATCCTCGATGATGCGAACTACTACGTCTAAAATCTTTGTGGATGTATTATTACTAGTACAATCGTGCAAACGACTCAGAAGGTCAAATTTAAAATTTCAAGAAAATTAATTATTCCCGTTTCATCCTCGTTCGTTTTTTTATAAATATTTAACATTAAAGAATATTGCTTTCCTTGAGCTATATACTTAATCAGCTTTTTCATTATTTTTTTTTAGTGGAATAGGCCTACTGGGGAAACCACTTTAAAAAAACGCGTCAACAATAATACCTCAGAGGTGATGTGGAAAACTGTTGTTCAATATTGTATTTATCATACTGTAATAATTGTCAAAATTATATCATTATAGAATATATACATAATATGCTAATAATAAAAATATTTGTTCAAATAAAAATCACGTAGAAAAAAAATATTTTAATGATATTTGTCGGAAGGTGTACTCCCAGTATACTGGAAAGTATCGCGACGTTCCTGAGGCACAGCGTCACGTGAGCGGTCGGCGGCTCGGCCGCCGAGGCTCGAGTGGTAGTGGGGAGACAGTAGGCGTCGCCTCAGAAATCGGCCCGAAATGTGCAACTAATTCCGAGCACTGGTTTATGGTACCAATGGTCCAGTCAAATTAAACATCGACCAGGGAAAAATTGTAAACAGGGCGGGCGAAGTTGGAAATGGTAAAGTGGCATATGAAAAACGGAAAAACCAAAAATGCGACAACTTTAGAGTTGGGGTTTCGATGTGGGAGGGGGGGATGAAAAGGGGTGATTTGGGTATTTTTGCGATTTCCGGCGAAAGTTTAAGTCGGAGAGAAAAGTGTTCAATAGACAAGTTGTAGATCATCAGAAGATCTGAAACTTTTGTAATAATGATTTTTTCACATAACCTCAAAATATCCGAGAAAAATGCGAAAAACCGGTTTTTTGGTTTTTTATTTTTCATTTCCACAGAAAAACATTTGTTTTGACGAAACTTTCTGGAAACATACCTTTTTGCCTCTTGAATATCCACAAATTTTTTGGTCCCAAAAAATTTAGCGGTTTCCGAGATATTAACGTTTTTCGGAAAAATCAAAAATTTTTCAAATGAATTTCCTCCTTCAGGTTTTTATCGTAGAGACTCCTATGAGGTCGGAATTTTTTCGTCCTGAATTCTACTTTTTTGTGAGATAAAAAAAGATAGTAGTCTCCATTTAAAAACATGCTCAAAAATCGAACAAATCAAAAAATGACTTTTGCAACAGTCAATTTTTTTTTAAATGGTTATAATTTATCGAAATTTTTAAATAATTTTCGAAAACTGATTACATCATTGAATTATACGGAAAAAAATACGAAATATCCTTTGGTTCATTATTTGACATGGGATTCGTAGACGTATAAAAAGTAGAAGTTTGGACGAAACTGAAAATTTTACTATTACAAAGGAGGAAGCAACATGTTTTATTTTATTACAATGTAATATTTACATTAACAATCAAGACCAATTTACACCAATTTTCGTCTTTTAAGCACATTCGTAATTTCATTTTCGGTCTGTTAAACGTCTTCGCAGGTTTTTTCATTATCGCTCGGATAATCTGACGATTCCTCGTAAAACTTGTTTTCACTTTCATCATAATTATCTTGAGATTCATCAAAATCTTCAGAAACTCTTTCAATGTTCAAACAGTTGTCTGAACCACGACATTTTGTACACAAATCAGTACATCGAAGCCCATGCTTTCGACAACCACATCTGTTGCCTTCACAACTGGTTTCACAGCTACAAGAAATTATTTTTAATAATTCTTCAGGTATAAGTGAATCCTCAGTAAAACGTGGCATAAGAATGTTTGCATTATTTATAATAACTTCCTTCCAACCCCACTTTGTTGGTGGTACTTCATTTGCAAGCCACGTTTGAAGCTGGTGGTATACTCTATAAGAATGTTGTGTAGCAGCTCCAACAGTTGGTGGTAATTTCTCCAGTTTGAACGTTGACTTTGCTGTTGATGCCACGTACTGCTGAAATCGTAACTCGTCCAAAGATAATCCTTGTTTGGCTTTGTAAATTGACGTAATTAACTTACAACCATTGTAAAAAAACTGTCGTTGTTGTTGGTCAAGATATCGATCTTTTGATCATAATGAATCAATTACATTTCACTGATGCAGAAATGTACTCTTTAAAGCCAGGTTCAGGCAATGTAATCGATTCTATATATGCATCGAACACTTTCATACATGAAGATTACCGACCTATCATTGGGTTTCTGCATTATCTTTGGACGAGTTACGATTTCAGCGAAGTACCACCAACAAAGTGGGGTTGGAAGGAAGTTATTATAAATAATGCAAACATTCTTATGCCACGTTTTACTGAGGATTCACTTATACCTGAAGAATTATTAAAAATAATTTCTTGTAGCTGTGAAACCAGTTGTGAAGGCAACAGATGTGGTTGTCGAAAGCATGGGCTTCGATGTACTGATTTGTGTACAAAATGTCGTGGTTCAGACAACTGTTTGAACATTGAAAGAGTTTCTGAAGATTTTGATGAATCTCAAGATAATTATGATGAAAGTGAAAACAAGTTTTACGAGGAATCGTCAGATTATCCGAGCGATAATGAAGAAACCTGCGAAGACGTTCAACAGACCGAAAATGAAATTACGAATGTGCTTAAAAGACGAAAATTTGTGTAAATTGGTCTTGATTGTTAATGTAAATATTACATTGTAATAAAATAAAACATGTTGCTTCCTCCTTTGTAATAGTAAAATTTTCAGTTTCGTCCAAACTTCTACTTTTTATACGTCTACGAATCCCATGTCAAATAATGAACCAAAGGATATTTTGTATTTTTTTCCGTATAATTCAATGATGTAATCAGTTTTCGAAAATTATTTAAAAATTTCGATAAATTATAACCATTTAAAAAAAAATTGACTGTTGCAAAAGTCATTTTTTGATTTGTTCGATTTTTGAGCATGTTTTTAAATGGAGACTACTATCTTTTTTTATCTCACAAAAAAGTAGAATTCAGGACGAAAAAATTCCGACCTCATAGGAGTCTCTACGATAAAAACCTGAAGGAGGAAATTCATTTGAAAAATTTTTGATTTTTCCGAAAAACGTTAATATCTCGGAAACCGCTGAATTTTTTGGGACCAAAAAATTTGTGGATATTCAGGAGGCAAAAAGGTATGTTTCCAGAAAGTTTCGTCAAAACAAATGTTTTTCTGTGGAAATGAAAAATAAAAAACCAAAAAACCGGTTTTTCGCATTTTTCTCGGATATTTTGAGGTTATGTGAAAAAATCATTATTACAAAAGTTTCAGATCTTCTGATGATCTACAACTTGTCTATTGAACACTTTTCTCTCCGACTTAAACTTTCGCCGGAAATCGCAAAAATACCCAAATCACCCCTTTTCATCCCCCCCTCCCACATCGAAACCCCAACTCTAAAGTTGTCGCATTTTTGGTTTTTCCGTTTTTCATATGCCACTTTACCATTTCCAACTTCGTCCGCCCTGTTTACAATTTTTCCCTTTTTGAGACAAAAATATGTTAATTTGACTAGACTACAATCCGATATAATTTTGTCTTCACTTTTTATAAGTACCATGTCCAAGAAATTTAATGAGCCTCCACCTATTTCTATAGTAAATTTAATTTTAGAATGATAAGAATTAAATTGGTTATACACTTCATCGATGCTACTTTTATCTATAACAAAAAGTAAATCATCTACATATTTAAGATAAAGGAGTAGACAGGTAGAAAGTTTATTGATAGAGTATGTTTCTAGGTCCTGCATTACAATGTAAGCTGCAATCGGAGACAGTGGTGAGCCCATCGGAACAGCAAATACCTGTTTGTGTATTTGTTGTTGAAACTGAAAAATGTGGAATTGAGAATTAATTTAAGAGCCTTAAAAAATTCAGATTTAAGAATATTGATCTTTCTTTCAATATGGGTCCATCTATTTAAAATTACTTCAAATACTAAGTCGACTAGAATATTGGTAAAAAGAGATGTTACATCTAAAGAGATTAATGTCGTATTTTTAGAAGTTTTCAGATTGGATATCTTTTTAGTTAAAATAAAACTGTTGGTTATAGAACTATCTGCTGGTGGTAAGTTTTTTTAAATTATTTTATGAAGAAAAGTTGATAAATTATGAAGAGGACTACCTGCAGAAGAAACTATGTATTATTCTTAGAGGATTATCCTTTTTATAGATCTTTGTAAGACCATAACAACGTGATAATACTGCTATGGAGCTATTAAAATTGTTGTATGTGTTAATAGAAATGTATTCATGTTGCTTCCAAACCTTTAACAAAGATTTCAATTCATTAATTATTTTATTTACTGGATTACGCATAACAGTTTTATAAGCATTAGAATCAGATAGCAATTTTTTATATTTTCAATGTAATTTTGCTTACCAAGTGCAACAACTACATTGCCCTTGTCAGCACGAATAAATTGTATTAAAAGTAAACACTGAGAACTTGTGTTATAATTGTGTCATAATTGGCAATTTGTTTTTTTTTATTTATTCAACTTTTTGAGCTTTTTGATTATCTTATTTTTTAAATATCTTTTAGTTGTAATATCATACAACATATTAAGATTAACTGTAAAATTAACTCAGAAAACATTTTTAATCTAAACTTTTACAACGTTTTTTTTGATGCCTGATTATTTAAACGGAAAATTGCTTCATAATCAATCGTTATAGTAGATATTTATCAATTTTAGACAAACACGACGAGTGTTTTCTTTTATTATGCGGGCATACAGTAGCTCGTCGGAGCTTAACAAACTTCGATAACAAACTTGCGTACAACAATCGTAAGGTGTAATTCCGACCAGACTCCGCGAAGCAAGAGGTTAAGCATACAAATTGCCTTGCAGCGCAAACAAACTTACATTAACAAAGTTTACCTCGGCGAACTGGAGTGACGCGAGTCATATGGAAAGAAAGTGGCTGGAAGAGATCGAGTCGAAGTTTTATTTGCTGTATAGTAACTTCGCTACACGTCATCCGCTGTCCAAACTTTTCAAGTGCGTACATTTGCCGCGTGACCCTTTATCATAGAAGTTTATCACGCAAAATAAAATGATTTACAAAGTACCTCACAGTTTATCATACTTTTACATAGTATTTCTTTTACTTATTATAGCTTACCGATTAATTTAATTTACTGATTAATTTTAGATAAGAAAGATTGTGGGAGAATTTGTAAAAATAAATGATATTATTGTAAGACGGGCAATTTTAACAATAAAGATTTGAGGAAAAATTAGCTGAATCAAAAGCTAGTCTGGGAAACTGGCCAATGTTAGTGAAACTGATATAATAAAGATATAGTGAAATATAAATATAACTTTAAAGTTTCTAGAAGATTGTTTCTGTTGTATATTTCACATGCATATATACTAAGATTAGCGTCTCAGGATGACACCTCATGGCGCTCCTAAATATTAAGAAGTCGATTCTTTATTATCGGCTAAATGCTCCGATTCCGCCGTGTCATATGTATCCCCACCGGGGACTCGCGGATAGTGCGCGCATAAGTAGCAAGATCGCTCTGGGCAGACTCCTGTACGATTCTCTGAACCGGACACTTCGTTCGTGTATTTAAAAGAAGAAATATAGTACTCTGTTTAATATATCGTCTATATATCATTTCAACGTTCCGTTCCTCATCGATCTTAACCCAAAGGACAAAACAGCTGGCGACAAGGATGGGATTATCTCACAGTACAAAAATCACAAGCTGAACACGAGTGGCGAGCGTGACTCACTTTTTTTTTTGTGTGAACGAATAGTGCTAGAGGATTCGATCTACGTGGCGAGAGTGAACGTTAGCCAAATTGGAAGGAAGATTTTAGAGAAACGTAAAAATGATCACAGGGAGATCGGGCACGAGTTCGGGTGTACAGAGCCCGGGCTCAGGAACAATTTCGGCGCAGAAAGTGGCAATTGCAAATCCGCTTCAGGTCGACGTGTTCGATACGCAACGGCAGCCGTTAGTGAGATGGTTGCAGCGGTTGGAAGGGGCGTTCCGTGTGTTTCAAATCATGGAAGATGCAGATCGAGCGGCTTATCTATTACATTTTGTGGGCGTAGAAGCTTTTGGAATTCTATGTGATCGACTCGACCCTGTCGATCCGTATACGCAGACGTATAATGCGTTATTTGAAAAATTAAAGGAATTCTACGCACCAGAACCATTGGAGATCGCTGAGATATATATTTATAGAAAGCGTACGCAACGCTCAGAGGAGAGCGCACAAGAGTACATGGCCGCTCTTCAAAAATTATCGCTACACTGTAAATTTGGAGATTATCTGCAAACAGAATTGAGAAACCAATTTGTATACGGACTGAAGAATCAACGGATCCAGTCAAGGCTTCTGGAGACTGCCAATCTCACGAGGGAATCAGCATTAAAAATTGCTTGTGGCATGGAATTGGCGGAAAAAGGAGTCAGCAAATTAAAAGAAGAAAATCCGTTAGAAACAGCCGTTGACTTTGTTGGGGAAGGAGCAAAACACAAGAAGACAAAAGGCCGAGAGGATCGAAAAGGAAACAAGGCAAATTAACAAGGCCAAGGAAAGGACGCATCGTCAACAAACCGTTCCAATTTCAAACAGAATAATAAGTACAATAATAAGCGTTTTCACTCCAAATCTAATGTTGTTTGTTTTAGATGTGGACAGGCTCATTTGGCACCGAACTGTACCCTTCCTCGGAACGTCAAATGCAGAGAATGCGGTGGCTTTGGGCATTTACAGAAAGTATGTAAAAAGAAGGGACAGGCCCATTTGTTGGAGGAGGTTTTTCACGTCGACGATATGGAGCATCTCGAATTCAGAACAAAATTTACGGTGCCCCTCTGTATTGAGAATAGAGTGATAAAATTCGACGTAGATTGCGGTGCGGCAGTTACGCTGGTAAGCGATAATTGGCTTAAAAGGTTATACTACCTTGGAAAAAAATTTTTTTCGATTTTTTTTTTTTCGCTTAAACGATGTATAAACTATCCAAGAATAATATCCAAAAGCAACTTTGGGTGAAAAGCGACTGAAAATAATTTTTTAGCCTGTTTTTGTAAGTGGCTTGGAGCGCGCTAAAACGCTTGAAAAGGCCGCGCGGCATTAAAACTCTACTGGTAATTTTTTCCTGTGAAATTCAGTCATACTTCTTCGTATCATCGACAGATGGTGTTAGAAGTACCTTACAGAAGCCATATGGTAACATTGTAACATTAAGACAACACTGCAATTAACGGTAAACGCGCAACAAGCGATTCCAAGCGCTCCTCCGAGTTACGCGTTTATGTACTTTATTTAAGTGGTTTTTTTTAAGTAGTTATTTATAACAAGATGAGTGAAAAAGTGTACAGTGACAAGAAAGGAACTAAAAGATCGTCAACTCGTTCCAGTGTAGACAGAATTTCAAATAGAAAGCCGCTCGGCCGCCAAAGCTATGAAGCCGACGAGGGAGATGTTTCTAGGCTCGCAAAAAAACTAAAACCTTTAGCGTCCAAGGAAGATATTGAAGTTGACAGTGCATTTGGCTACCGATTTGTAAATTTTATTCATGTTTTTACTACGTTGTCGCAAATTCTAGTGTGTAAAAAATGCGCGGGAAGTGTTACTTTTACGGAGTCGGACATACGCGGTCTTGGATTTAAAATCGTCGTGAAATGTAAACAGTGCGAAATCACTACTATTGAAAGCAGCCCTTTAATTAACAGTGCTTATGACATAAACAGACGCATCACCTTCGCTATGAGACTTATTGGTATTGGAATGCAAGGAATAAATAAATTTTGCGCGTTTATGTGTCTCCCAAATCCAGTGTACCAAAAAGCGTACGATGATATTGTGAAGTGTATCGCAACGGGTACGAAGGCTGTAAAATCTGTAGTTTTACATGACGCTGTCAAAGAAGAAAAGAAGATTTCCGAAGAATATGGACAAAATAAAGGACTATCAGTGTCGGGGGACGGCTCCTGGAGAAAGCGTGGCTTTTCTTCTCTTTTTGGATTCGCAAGTTTAATTGGGTGGTATACAGGAAAAGTACTTGACATTTTAATAAAATCAAAATATTGTAAGGAGTGTGAACATTGGGAGAAGAAAAAAGACACCGCTGAATATGAAGAATGGCAAAGTTTACATGAAAACAATTGTCATATAAATCATAGTGGAAGTGCGGGAAAAATGGAGCCCGACGCTGTCGTCGAAATGTTCTCGCGTTCTGAGGACGCGTACGAAGTTCGATACGCTTTCTATATCGGAGATGGTGACAGCAAGACATTCAAGAGTATCCAAGATGCGAAGCCGTACGATGATTTTCCCGTGACCAAGAAAGAATGCATCGGACACGTGCAAAAACGTATGGGAACAAGATTGCGCAATTTGAGAAAAGGTGCAAAAAATCTGGGTGGTCGAGGAAAATTAACAGGGAAATTAATTGACGAATTAAGTATTTACTACGGGTTGGCCATACGTCGGAATACGGATTCAATATAAAACATGCGCAAAGAAATATATGCGACCCTGTATCATAAAATTTCGACCGACGAGAATCCGCAGCACGACAGATGTCCGGAAGGCGAAGAGTCTTGGTGCTCTTGGCAAAGAGCGAAAGCCTCAAATAATCTCCAAATGCACAGTCATAAACCAGCTATGACTAAGGAAGTATTCGACGCTGTTGAACCCATTTATAAAGACTTGACGAATGAAGATCTTCTCTCCCGTTGCCTCGGAGAATTTACGCAAAACGCGAACGAAAGTTTGAATGCTGTCGTGTGGTCGATCGCGCCGAAATCGGTAGCAAGCGGCAAACTCATCGTCGACATTGCAACGGGCATCGCTGTAATTACTTATAATAATGGATTCCAAGGATTATTAGATGTAATGAACACGATTCAATTAAAAATAAACACACGATTGTTCGAATATGCCATAGACGTTGATAAACATCGTGTGAAAGCCGCCAACCGCTCAGAATCAACTAATCGGAAAGAAGCACGAAAAGATCGTACAGCCTTTAGAAAAGAGACTCAACAACATCATGAACACGTAGAAGGACAGTTATATGGTGCTGGGACAGCTGAGTAAAGGTAAAAAAATTTTCAAGCCGATATATTGAATATTTCATGTCGTAAATGCATCATAAAACTTTAAACGCGTTTTTCTCGAAACTATGTTTTTCAAACTGGCGTTGCCTGGAACTCTGCCAATTTTCAATGGATTTACTTGAAATTTTAACTGTAGCTTCTCAGATATATTATCTTTGGAAGTACACATGGTTTTTTCGATTACTAAAAAATTACGTTTTTTATAAACAATTTAAGGTCGATTTTTACCCCAAAAAACGATAACATACATTAAAATTGATGCCAATTTGCGAATTTTCAATAAAACAACAAAATCATGTGTACTTCCAAAGTAGAAGTAACATATTTTAAGAAAAATTTTAGATTTTTGTTCTATGTGCCATAGAAGTGCTAAAACAGACAACGCCGTTTGCCGTTACGAAAAAAACACAATTTTGACTATGATAGTGCCACGGCGCCATTTTGTAAAATAAATTGACAAAAAAATTTGTGTGTGCACTTCAATATATGTTTAATTATGCCTCAAAATTTCATTTAAATCCATTCGTTAGTAACCGAGAAAAAAATTCCCAAAAAACGATTCATTTTTCAGCGCGCCAAGGTAGTATAACCCCTTAAAAATCATTTTCCGAAATTAAAATTACATAAAACGAATTTAAAATTAAGGTCGTATTGTAAGCAAAATTTTGTGCCCCTCGGGTTTGTAAAAGTTAAAGTAAAAGATGCAAATCAAAATAAAATATTAAACATTTACGTAGTAAAATATGATAGAGACCCATTGTTGGGCAGAGAATGGATAAATCAATTAAAATCATTAGATAAAATTAAAAATAGTTTAAGGGAGGTAGAAGACATACAAATGTTAGACGCGTCGGGTCAAAAGCTTGGAATCAAAAGATTGGAAGATTTGTTAAAAAAATATAATAATGTATTAAGTGAGGAATTTGCTCATATTGAAAAATTTAAAGCCCATTTAAAATTAAAGCCAGAGGCAAAACCAATTTTTATAAAAAATCGCACGGTACCGTTTAAAATTTTGGAAAAAGTAGAAAAAGAGTTAGAACGCATGGTAGATGCGGGTATTTTAGAAAAAGTTGAGATGTCAAGATGGGCAACGCCAATCGTACCAGTTTTGAAAAAAGACGGTGGAATTAGAATTTGTGGTGACTTTAGTGTCTCAGTTAACCCGTCATTAATTGTTGATGAGCATCCGTTACCTACAATAGAAGAATTATTTGCGTCTATGTCGGGCGGAACGATATTTTCAAAAATCGACTTAAAGCAAGCGTATTTGCAACTACCGGTTGAGGAAACTGATAGAGAGATTCTCACGTTAAGTACACGAAAATTTAGAAACTTTGCCGGTAACGGTAAAATGTATTAAAAAGGAAACAAGAAAAAGATTTGTTTTTAAATAAAATTCGGCAAGCGTTAGTGAAAGGCAAAAGCCTTGTTCCGTTAGGATACAACGATGGTGAATTCACATTACAAGATGAAATAGTTTTTAAAAGAGAAAGAGTAATGATTCCTAAAAGTTTAAGAAACAAAGTATTAAAAGAATTACATTCGGGTCATTTTGGCACGGTAAGAATAAAACAATTAAGCAGAAATTTTTGTTGGTGGCCAAAAATTGATAAAGACATTGAAGAAGTAACTAAGAATTGTAAAGCATGCATTATGTTTAGTAACAATCCAAATTGTAAAGTGAAACACCATTGGGAGGCGGCATCATTACCGTTTGAGCGTGTGCATATAGACTTTGCTGGTCCGTTTATGGGACACATATTACTAGTCTTAGTAGATCCCGAGCAGAAATTTTGGTCAGGCTCTGATATGGGCCTAATAATCCTGCCATAATGCCTGATTAGGCGCATGTCAGGTGCCCTAATAAGGTCCTGACCATAAATGTAACGTCGAGAATTAAGATTGCCTGATTAGGATTTTCTTATCAGGCCCAGATATTATCCATATGAGGGCCTATGATTGCCCCTTGTTGCACCTTACGTTTTCAAACATGGTGCCGTAATACATAATCTGGCCCTGGTAAGGTTACCTGATTTGGTAACCTAACCAAGATGTGTAACGCATTGCATGTTCAGAACCGGATTTCATTTACCTTTTGAGATTTTAGAATAAAATCGTGAAAAAAAAATTTTCTCTAAATTCGAGAATTAATTTTTTTTCATGATGCTTCCCAAACGGTAATAGTATGTTTTGTTTATTGAAAATAATTTCTTCCCAACGGTCACCCATCCGAAATTGTACCACGACCTCGCATGCTTAACCTTGATAATCGTACGGGAACTGCTGTGCTTCGATGATCCACGAATCTGTATATGTCAACGTCTGTATAATTGTGATATATCTGTTCAATGGAAATATTAAAAACAGATAGTTTATGTGTTTATATGACAGTGTATGTATATATTAGGAAAACAGAATAGAATCTCTTTGTGTTCCTTTTTTTAAGGAAATTTCATAGGAATATAACAAAGAAAAGATAGGGAAATTTCCACACGCGCGGGTATATATATACATATATAGATTGTAAAATTTTTTTAAGGATGACTGGAAAAGGTCTTGACTGACGCCGTATCAAGCATGCCTGACTGATTTTTAAAATTAATTTTGAGGATAAAATAAAAAGGTCCTATAAAGGTACTGATCTGGCATGCCATAGTTAAGTATGCCTTATTCATACCTGATCAGGGCCTTATACGACATTTTAGTATAATTTCCGAGGGAAATACTAGGGAATACCTTTCTACTTCCTGATGAGGGCCTTATCGTATATTAGGCATGCCCTAACAAATTTCTGCTCGGGATACTAAATGGCCGGAAGTGCACATTATGAAGAATATGTCCGCACATGAAACTATAGATAAATGTAGAGAGATTTTTGCTAGTTTTGGCCTACCGCAAACGGTAGTAACGGATAATGGTCGCACTTTTACAGCAGAAGAATTCCAAGATTTTCTTAAAAACAATGGTATTAATCATAAGCGTACAACACCTTATCATCCAGCCACGAATGGCTTGGCAGAACGTTTTGTTCAAACTCTAAAACAAGCACTGCGTAAATTAGATATTACAAATGGTAATATTAAGACTAATCTGCAAAAATTTCTGTTCAATTATAGACTAACTCCACACCCGGAGTTAAATAAATCGCTCGCAGAAGCGATATTTAGTAGGAAGATAAGAAGCAGATTGGACTTAATGTTTCCAAAAATAAATAATGAGCGAAGGATAAAAAATGATAAAATATTAAAAATTTTTAAAAGGGGTGAAAGAGTTGCGATAAGAGAATACCTAAACAAAAACACTAAATGGCGCTTTGGAAATATAAATGCAAGATTAGGTAAATTACATTATGAAATCAAATTAGATGATGGTAGAATCTGGAAGCGGCACATTAATCAAATGAAAAAGATAGGGAATCAAATTGCGAACTATACAAGCAACCTTAGTGATATGGATCACAATGGTCCAATAGATACTACGAAAGAGTGTGTTACTGCGGAAAATAACTATCAAACTGAACATTTACCCCAAAACTTCGATTCTGACAGTTCGAAATGCTCCCGTGAAAACTCTTTGATAGCCGAATCCGAGGAAGGGGAAGCTGCTGAAGCCGAGGTTCCACAAATTCCTATATTAAGCACAAAGACAATTAGCGAGCGAAATCAGAATGCGAGCGTTGAGGGCCGACCACAACGAAATAGAAAACCGCCAGAACGATACGGGAATTATTTGTCATTATTTAAAAAAAGAAAAAAATATTTTGAATTTATTGTTTTTGATTATTTGTTGCGTCTAGCTTAAATTTACAGAGAGAAGAGCTGTTGTATATTTCACATGCATATATACTAAGATTAGAGTCTCAGGATGACACCTCACGGCGCTCCTAAATAAAGAAGTCGATTCTTTATTATCGGCTAAATGCTTCGATTCCGCCGTGTCATATGTATCCCCACCGGGGACTCGCGGATAGCGCGCGCGTAAGTAACAAGATCGCTCTGGGCAGACTCCTGTACGATTCTCCGAATCGGACACTTCGTTCGTGTATTTAAAAGAAGAAATATAGTACTCTGTTTAATATATCGTCTATATATCATTTCAACGTTCCGTTCCTCATCGATCTTAATCCGAAGGACAAAACAGTTTCTAATTGGTTTATAGTATTTGAAACTTTCAATCTTTCGAGAATAGTTTCTTAGTTTCACAATCATAATGTTAGTTGTAATTTAACAATACTTATTATCTAATTCGTAATCCAATGATCACGATCTATTCCGGACGTTTCGACAATAGTTTCTTGCCATCTTCAGCGATGATATATATATTCATGTTTCGATTGAAAAATTAATATATCCAAGAATAAGCACAACCCTCGGCCAATGAGGTTCTTCAGCTTCTTGGTTACGATATTGTTGTCTGAATCAATTTTAGTATTAAAAGTATTGTAAATAATTTTTCAAAAGACTAATACGTAAATATTAAAATAATAATTTAAAAAAATTCTATATGTATATAATTGACCAATTATTATGCTTACCCTTAGATTAGCGCAAGAAATATTTATATATGTACAAAACATATGTAGCCTCTTTCACCACCATCGTTCTTATTATTATGATCGGAATACATCAATTTAATTATACAGAACTATTTTTTGATCCAATAAATACGTCAACCGCATATTAATAGTGTCATGTTCTTGTAACTGTTGAATCTAAACTGAGACAAGGAACTTTGTCTATATGTAATATGACTTTCAATTTCTATTATTGCTCTTGTCATTATTTATTAGATCTATGTATGTTTTGTTTAGTAGTTCTGTGTCTGTTTTTAAATTTAACGCGTTAGACTGTTTTTTAATGAAAATCATTTCTGAAATTATGGGTTTATTATAGAATCTTTCCTCATCCAAAATAGACACATTTTCCCAATCAAAATCGTGATTTCTCATTTTTCTATGTTCTGAGACAACAGAAAGAGATGCAGATTTACTTAATAATTGTTTTTTGTGTTCATCAATTCTAGTCTTTAATTTTCTACCCGTTTGCCCTACATATGAAGCATCACAGTTATTGCAATTAATTTTATAAACTATATTCCTTTTTTGTTCATTAGTTAATTTATCTTTTTGTACTTTTATGTATTTATTTAGTTTGTTGAAACTGTAAAAAGCAACTTTTTGGTCAAAATTATTTTCAAATAAATTTTTAAATTTATTAGCTGTTTCTTCTATGTATGGAACACAAAACCATTTAAATTTATCTTTTAGCTGCATTTCTTGTGTGATCTCATTTGTTTCAGAATCAGTCTTTGCTTTATTAAACTTTTCTATCAACCATTTTATTCTTTTATTTATATTTTTGAATATGAACCTAATGGGATAATCGTTCTGAATCAAAATCTTAACTATCATATTCAGATTCTTAGTGTGAAATTTTGGATGAGAAAGATGAAACACTTATCCACTAAATTAAATATAATACCTCTTTTTCGGGAAGTCGGGTGTTGAGAGAGGTAGTTCAAAAATCTACCAGAAAACGTCGGTTTCTGGTACCAGTCAAAGATGAGAGAATCGTCCTTTATAATAATAGTCACGTCTAAAAAGTTAATCGAGTTACCACCCAATTCTAGAGTGAATTGTAATCTCTCGTGACATGAATTAAATTTCTTAGTAATATTTTTAATTTCTGAATTCGGAATGCATAAAATAATATCGTCTACATATCTATAATAAAACTGTATTTCAAAATCTAATCTCTCAGTTACTCAACTTTCCAATATATCTTGCGAGCTGCACAATTAACGCTTTATAACAGCGTTGCTATTAGCAACATGCTAAAAAAAAAGTGACGATATTACAAATGTCCATCTTTGTTAATATCGTCACTTTTTTTTTAGCATGTTGCTAATAGCAACGCTGTTATAAAGCGTTAATTGTGCAGCTCGCAAGATATAAGTATTAAGATGGAGTATACAAACGCCGAATATTGCGATATGTTGCTCGTTCTCGGACAGTGCAACAATCAAGCGGGTGTTGCTGCTAGACGGTATGCCGAAATTTATCCACATAGACGTCACCCAAACGTAAACGTCATTAGAAGAGTAGAGACCAGATTACGCGAAACAGGCAGCGTAATCATCAATCGTCCAAATGCCGGACGTGGACGAAATATGAGAATGATTCATAGAGACGAAGAAATTATACAACGATTTGAAGAAAACCCGGGAAGAAGCATTCGTTCAATTACCAACGAAATAAATGTGCCGTACACGACAATCCAGCGTGTTTTAAAAAGTGAAGGTATGCATCCATACCATTTTTCGAAGGTACAACATCTTCGAGAAGGTGATGCTGAACGTCGTCTCGAATTTTGTCGATGATTAGTGCGAGAAAACAACAGGAACAATACATTTTGTGGCCAAATCCTATTTTCTGATGAATCTCTATTTACTCGAGAGGTATTATTTAATGCACATAATACGCATTACTGGACAACGGAAAATCCCTTCTTAATTAGGGAAAGAAGTTTCCAAGTTCGCTGGAAATTAAATATTTGGGCCGGAATTATTGGAAACGAAATAATTGGACCCTGTATTTTACCAAACAGAATGGGAGGCGACAACTATGCTGATTTCTTGCAGGAAAATTTACCCGATCTTTTGGAGGATTTTCCACTAAATATTAGACAAAATATGTGGTTTCAACACGATGGAGCACCACCTCATATTAGTAGACGTGTTAAACGTTATTTGGATGAACATTTTCAAAATTGTTGGATTGGTAGAGGTGGACCTGTCGCATGGCCAGCAAGGTCAGCTGATTTAAACCCACTTGATTATTTTTTATGGAGTTATTTAAAAAGTTATGTTTATATAGATCCTGTAGAAACGTTAGAAGAGTTAGAAGAACGGCTCAGTTGTGCGATAGGAAATGTTACACCAGCAATGCTCCAGCTTACCACACAGAGTCTCATACACAGAGCCAATGCATGTATACAAATGGGAGGCTTGCATTTCGAACACCTATTATAAATCCGAATTATTGTTTATACACACACACACGCACGCACGCACGCGCGCGCGCGCGCACACACACACATACACACACACACACACACACACACACACACATGAGGTACAAGTCCGACCGTGCAACCTCCTCGTGGTGTACCTTGGATTACGCTAATGCCGGCGGCACAATTTACATTTTTGTAAAAAAATTTCCCGAAATGCAATAAACCATAATTATAAAACAATTATAAATCAATTTTTAATAAACCATTTTAATGGACAAGTCTTAACTTTCAACATCGCGTTAATTTAAGCCACAAAATAATTTTTGCAACTCCGTAAAATCGATTGATTTTGCAAAATTATCGAGATTATCCATGAATTTCTCATTTCGCTTTTTAACGTAAAAATCTACGATGAAAATCGTCCGATGATAATCAACAA
>NW_017277008.1:31412-32970 GCF_001594065.2 Cyphomyrmex costatus
CCCAAAAAATGTAACTCGTTACCGTTACAGTTACCAAAAAAAGAAAGTAACGCAGTTACCAGTAAAGTTACCAAAAAAGTAACTTGTAACTGTAACTTCGTTACAAGTAACGAGTTACTTCCATTCCCTGCTCTATCAGTAACAATATATTTGACAGATTCATGAACTTTACATTGTCGTGATATACCTAAATAGTACAATGAAAAGTTGTTCAATAATATTTATACAATAACTATATATAATGCGATAACTATAATATGATAACCATATTAAATTACAGTTATTATAGAATGTTGAAATTTAACAAGTTTTTCGAAAGATGATGATGCGTGAAATTTTTTAACGTTAAAAAAACATCGATTTTTAATTCCAGGCCAAAAGTTAGTAGATTAAAAGTTCGTACATTTAGTTTTCTCAGTATCTTATAAATTCCGTACGATGACCAAATTCTCGAAATAGCTTCATCTTAGGGGATGACTCGTGCCGTTCGACAATCCTAACGCATCTTCAAGCTTCGACGCTGCAAGTTTCAAATTGTCATGGGCGCGAACCAAGAGAACCTGCCGCGTCTAATCGAGGTTTCAGAATGCCATGGCCAGTGTTATGGGCCGATTATTACTCAAGACCTCTCTAGCGTCACGAGCTGATGCGAGATCGCTCGGAACGTGACGGCTGCGATGTCAAAAATGTTGATCTTGAATGTAAGATTGATGCTTAACGTGCCAAACGAGGGGGTAACCACTAGCTGAAATATTGTCCCATAGATTACATGATTTTATTTGATTTCATACGATTTCATCTGATGAAAAATAATTTTCTTCACTATATATATGAAGTTATTTAGTAAAATCAGTGTTGGGTAAGTTACTTTTTTTTTTTAACTAAGTTAAGTTAAAGTTAACAACCTTGAAAATTTAACTTAGTTAAGATACAAGTTAATGTATAATGAAATTAATTGAATTAAAAGTTAAGTTAATAAAAAAATGTAATTGAAAAGTTAAAAATTCATTTTTTTCATGATTTCAGGGTTTCAGTCTTAATAATAACGGAAGTGACAATAAAAAAAAATATTTAGATTTTAGAACATATGCAAAATTTTTATCATATCAATTTTTTTTATAATAATACGTTTTGTTTCTATATATACTCGGTTTTATATATACAGGGTGGCCAATTTATCTGAAGACATTGAAATATCTCGAGAACTATACATAAGATAAAAAAAGAAGTGTAACGAAAGTAGCTCGACACGAAGGGGGGAATCCAATGATACCAAACTCGGCCCCTACCGCCCCCCGGGGGCGGGGTGGGGGTGGGGGACATAAGAAACTTAAATAGGAACCCCAATTTTTTATTGCAGATTTGGATTCTCCAGGAAAAAGTACGCCAAGTTGACCTACGAACTTTAACATTTTGGTTCACAGGTGGCGCTGTAATCGATAAAAATCCAAATTTATCAGAAGACATTGAAATAACTCGAGAACAAAAAAAAGGTGGCTAATGAAACTTGTTCGCTTTAAAAGCTGCCTTCCAAAGAAAGCAAACTTGACCCCCCCCC
>NW_017277008.1:33705-42032 GCF_001594065.2 Cyphomyrmex costatus
CAAGTTTGCTTTCTTTGGAAGGCAGCTTTTAAAGCGAACAAGTTTCATTAGCCACCTTTTTTTTGTTCTCGAGTTATTTCAATGTCTTCTGATAAATTTGGATTTTTATCGATTACAGCGCCACCTGTGAACCAAAATGTTAAAGTTCGTAGGTCAACTTGGCGTACTTTTTCCTGGAGAATCCAAATCTGCAATAAAAAATTGGGGTTCCTATTTAAGTTTCTTATGTCCCCCACCCCCACCCCGCCCCCGGGGGGCGGTAGGGGCCGAGTTTGGTATCATTGGATTCCCCCCTTCGTGTCGAGCTACTTTCGTTGCACTTCTTTTTTTATCTTATGTATAGTTCTCGAGATATTTCAATGTCTTCAGATAAATTGGCCACCCTGTATATATATATTATATATTCTATTATTATAATGTCAACACTCATTGGGTTTTTGCACAAAACCTCAAATTCTTATTATTAGAACCGAATAAATGCAGCAGCAAACTACAAATGACTATAAGCTATTGCAAGCTGCAAGTCCTGCAAGTTAGAACCAGTGATGCAAACTTGTGTCCGCTTGCGGACAATAAAGAGGACAATCTCTACTTGCAGGATCTCAACAGCGTCAATAATTCATCAATACGGAACAAACTGGCGTAACACATAACCAATGATGCGAATATCTATAATATTTACAGCACGCGATCAGTGCCACCGAAGGTGCTGATCGCGTGCTGCAAGCCGGCCGGAATTCGTATCTTTGGTTACGTGTGGCTCGTATTGGGTCTGACATTTAACTTTAAAAAAGTTAATAAAAAGTTATTAGTTACTGATAAAATGTAACTATGATAAATAAAGTTAAAAAGTTAGGAGTCTAAAACGTAACCAAATTAAGTTAAAATTAATTAACTTTTTAAATTTTTAACTTAACTTTTAACTTTTTAATTTACCACTACTCAACCCTGAGTAAAATAAACGATTATATCTGATATTATACAATCATTCCTTGTAATTGCATATATAATTATCGGAGATTATACATAAGAATTTCATATGAATCTTATACTGATTTCAGGAACTCTATCCCACGATTACATTAAGTGGTTACCCCCTCGGTGCCAAACATGTGAAATGCACAATAAACGTGTAGTTTCTACTTTTAATATATAGGATATTTTTAAATAATTACAATCTTTGTCTCTTCTAGTAAATATTGTTATAATAATAATGAGAGAAAAAAGACTTAAAAATGTTTAATATTATGTATATTCTCAATATATTATATTTAAAAACATGCTCTTTTTTACATATTAATGACACATTGTAAACCAGAATTAATACTATCATACCGGTTATTTGTAAAATAAATAACAATAAAAATACATCTGTTTTTATAGTTTACTTCTAAAAAAATCAATGTTGAAATATGTGTTAAATTTATATTATTTATGTAAACAAAAATTGTAAAGGCAAAAATAAAAATTAAAATATACCTCAACGTGCAAATTTTGATATCAACTCTTTGACTAAAATTGTGGTTTGAAGTAAAATCCTATTTGCAAGGAAATGTAATTTCTATCTCTTTGGAGTCTTTGAGCAAGATGTGTTACCTAGAATTTGTGATACGCCTTGCAAACAAAATTATGAAATATAGGTTATGTATATGTAGGTCATAATATTAGATTGTGTATGTGTATAATGTTAAATAGGACAAGCTTCATATGCTTATGGTAATTTTTATGACAGACTCAGCAAAAGAGCCGCATGTTCAGTATTGTC
The DNA here is from genome assembly GCF_001594065.2 of Cyphomyrmex costatus. NCBI lineage: Eukaryota > Metazoa > Arthropoda > Insecta > Hymenoptera > Formicidae > Cyphomyrmex > Cyphomyrmex costatus. The sequence goes on from NW_017277008.1 coordinate 35,471, forward strand.
AATAGGGATTATACATATAATACTAAATTATCAATGCGAATATCGAAATCAAGCTCCGATATAATATATAACAATTCCCCTTCTACACGCACACATACGTATATATGTTTATAATAAACGATACGCGTGCGACAATTACCTTTACCACATTTTACCATTAAGGACGTTCTCCGAAAAATCCATTTTCTTTAGATTTTTCTGAAACTTACAGAAAAAGCTTGTTTTAGTGTTCTGAACATATGCTTTGATGCTCAGTACTCGTTTCGGGATTAAAAATCGAGATATTCCACTTCAAAGTTGAAACGTTTAACGTAGAATCCCTATCTAAAGCTTATTCGAAAGTGGTTTTTTATTCACTGTAAAAAAAGTTTTCTTTAGAATTTTTTGAAACAAAGAGACATAAAACTTGATATTACAAGGAATAATATGAAATTTTCCTGAATATGTCTTCCGGTATTCATTTTTAAGAAACCATTTAGCAAAGTAAGCAGCTCCGCTATGTTTTCGACCGGCGGCAATAGCGAAAGCGAGAGGGAAACAACGAAACAAGTGAAAGAGCGGAGTGGTAGTCAACTGTTACTTTCTGTGTGTAGGGGCGATTACGTGGACGCGAGTAAACTTTACGTTGAGCACAACTGCAGTTGGAGAACGTCCTTAAACAGCCATAATCATAATTTGAATGATAATCATGTTATCGAGGTAAACCCAATTAAGTTCCCTGGTGATATTTAATTATTATTCTTTAATTATTTATTGGATCAATTTATATCAAATTCAAACGAGATGGATGATGAAACACATCTAATTTTATTCTTTTCTAGTACCATTTATGTACATTCTCTGAAATTTTCAAAAACTTCTCGATAAACGGTTTGCAATTATTCGTTAGTTTATAACGTTAGCAATAAGTTCCTCCCGGGGTTCAGCTTTGCCGTGCCAGACGATGGTTCTTTAGGCATTCTTTAGGTATGCGGTGGCCCCCATCTACATGCGGACCCGATTTTCATCGTTTTTGTATCATCGCAGTCTGGCTAAACAACTTTCTTTGCCGCGTGCCACAGATTTTCGGTAGGAGTCCTTATGGACAGCCAAGCGAGGTGGTCGCTCGTGCACATTAAATCCTGATTAGTTTAGCAAGTGGTTTAGTCAATCTACCGCTACGATCTTGGGAGACCGTAAAGCCCGTCTGCAACTTTTAGTTCACTATACATAAACGTATACTATATTATGATGTGATTATATCTTACAAGGAAATGCTCTAGCTTTCTTACCGAATTATCGCATTATGATCATAATAAGACGCTTTATACGATAACTTAAAATAAAAAACGCGTATTTTCCCAAAGAATGGAAGTATGTGTTATTTGTAACGCCGTTATTTTTTAAGGCCCTACATAAGTCGCAACACGCAGAACGCAATTCGCAAACGCGGACGCAACGTACCACGCATTTGCACGTAAATTACGTGTAACTACATCGATAGCACGCGTCACGTAAACGCAATTGTAATAGGTTAGTTAATCCAAATGAGATAATAAGCTTTTCCCAGTTTTGCACACGTGGCACATTTTGTGTGAAGAAAATGGAACATCCATGAGCCCTTAGCATATAATGCAATATTATTACGTACAACAAATCCAAGTGTAATTACACTTACAGTAACGTATAATAATAAAAGTACAGAAAGATATTCTTCCTCGAGATAAAAAGAAAAATGTTGTGTATAAAATAAAATATAAGTCTTGTTCCGCCTCAAACGTGGGACAGACAGGTAGAAAATTAAAAACTAGGATTTCGGAACATAGGAACCATATTAACCGCAACACGAATATTAATTCTGTTATCACTGACCACCGAATTGAATACAATCATGAATTTGATTGGGAGAACATCTCAATATTAGACGAAGAATGTTATTTAGGCAAAAGATTGATTTCAGAAGCACTTCATATCACCCTACAAGAGAATGCGCTTAATTTACGATCAGATACTGAAGGCTTGCGTCGAAATTACATTCAACTTTTAAATAACATTTAATAATGACTGTTATTATGAAAAATTTTAAACGTCGGACACTTTTATTATTTTGACATATTTAGGTTTGTTTTTATTGATGACCGATACAGTTTAACGTTTTAAGTTAGTTATGTTTAAGACTCTTATAAGAAAACTTTGCACAGATTAATTAGAAATGATTTTGAAGTTATAAATTTGTGATATTGATCGAAACATTTGCAAAATGACTTTTCTTTGATGTTTGAGGTGAGTCACTACTTTTGATTGTTAGTGAACTTTAGTTTAACGAAATTAATATTTTATTAGATTGTACATCAGATCGGCTAATTTGATGGTGACTTTGTCTCAAACATTCAAGGATGTATATAGATTATGTATGCTGAAGATGACTCCAAAGCAGAGTCGAAACGTTTAAGATTTTTAATGAATAAATAGACAATCACATATAAAGAACCACGTTTAACTCTCAATTGCCTGATCCACGGATCTATATTTTTTATTATTGCGTACAATTCCGATAAATTCCCTCGTTCTTTCCAAGATCCAATATAATCATCCATTTTTTCACTACAGACCAGGATCTAAATTCTTATATTCACTGTAATTAATGAAAATTTTTTATTACTAAAATTTATGTTATGTGTGCCATAAATTTTCAGTAATGACAGTGAATATAAAAGCAGCTTACTTGTCTAACCTTCGAACCTTCGATCAACATTCACATGGAGATCGTTGGACATACTTGTTTTCGCTTTGCTAGTTTCTGATTAGTCGACGCAATTACAGCAAACGCAGAAAGTTAAAATTGAACTAACTCGTCACGCATTGTCAATTTGCGAATGCGTATCAGAAGAAACCTCACTTGCGTCCGCGTTTGCGAACTGCGTTCTGCGTGTTGCGACTTATACAGACGAGCCTTTATCATTATTTTGTATAATAACAATAATGATTTAGTAATGACGTTATTTTTTATAGCGATAATGGTAACACCAGAGTAGAAAATGTCACTCGTTACTAAAAAACGCAATTTGTTATTTGTAACAAATTATTCATTATTTGTAATGAATAAATAAGTGTCAATGCAATCAAGTTGAAACAACCTAACTTCCGCGCGGATCAGCTCGTCGCAAATTTCGCTAGTCGCAAAAGAGGTTCGCACGGAAAGAGAGAATGCAAAAACAAATAATCAAACTCGACACAGTATTTTAAGACAAGAGACAGAAACGTTTAGATGATATGTGTAATGTACAGGTATCGGTGTGCGTGTTCGTGTATATTTACAAATATAAATGTGTGTGTGTGTGTGTGTACGCAGGTGTGTATATATCGGCGAGACGGCGGACAGACGAGACGAATACAATGAAAACGAAAGACACGGACAGAAAAACAGCAAATATCAATTACGGCGCGAGTACTAAGAAAAGCGCGTGGGGATCTCCGAATCCCAAGACGGACGCGAGACGCGGTCGGCGGTATAACGATACAAATACGCGTACGCGAAGTATACGCCAGCGGCGGATGACGGTCGCGACCATTGATCTATACTATATGGATAGGGCATATGGGCATTTTGACTGCAAATGTTTGATGCTCTGTGGGAAGACTGCAAGCATGGTCGAACAACCGAAGTAGGCCGAACAGGGCCGAACGGGCCAACTCTGTTGATTTAGCAATTTCTAATAATATTGTAGTTACGTAAAGGTAGTAATTCGTTACAGTTATATTAAATGTTTAAATAATTTGAATTATACTAAACTATTTAAATGTGAAATCTGTACTTACCACAAAAAGTGTGATGGTATTGTTCGACTAACACTAATCTACTAACACTTGGCGATAATATTTATTTATTTACTTATATGAAACTATGATACAATTTTTAGGTTATCCGCCTAGTGAACAGTTAAATATAATTTAAAATGTGCTACAATATTAATGCAGCCAAGTGACAAATAATAATAAAAACAGATATTTTTTAAAGTTTCTAATATAAATATTCATTACTCCATTATTACAAACTTATTTTGTATACATTACTTGTGAAACGTTCTCCGATCTGCATTATCTGTCGGTCCGCTCATGCAAGACTTCTTACAAAAGAAACAAGTCATCGGCATTTTGCACAGCAATTATTATTATAATAAATTTCTTTTTCACATCAGCACTTATATTTTTAGTTCTTTCAGTCTTTAATTCGTTTGGAAATTCGCGCGTTAATCGAGTTCACTCAGCTGATCCATTTCGATCCTCCATCTTAGCATTCTTCCCACATTCGGTCGCCTCAAAAATTTTCGATTATGCCCTATCCATATAGTATAGATCAGTGGTCGCGACGCGGATAACGAGGTGGGCGTTCCCTCTATGCAATGAGGGACGCTTCGTGGAATGTAACAGGCACAGATATTCTAACGACCGACTGCCAAGAACGCTTGGCGGAGGCGAAGAACACTTCACCCCCTTTTCTCGCCGGTGCGTTAGTTCTAGGATACTGGCGTACGGCTGTCGAGAACGTTCGACGGAGGCAAAGAACGCTTTACCCCCTTTTCGCGTCGTACGGCCAGCGGAGCAGGAAGTTTGGTGATCGACTGTCAAGAACGCTTGACGGAAACCAAGAACACTTGACCCCCTTTTCGCGTCGGATCACCGGAGCTAGGATCGGAGCGGGATTCGTAACGGAGCGGCGGTTAGGATAGAAGAGAGCTCCCGGAGCAATAATTACGCATTTTATACTAATTATTGCTCCCGCTCGTATTATTACGGTCTTTTCCGTTATCGCTCGGCGGTCGGCAATTCCTGCGGAGGGGATTCCCCTCCGCAGGAATTGCCGATCGGCGATGTTCGGTCGCGTTCGGTCGGAGCGGCGGATAGCGCGAAGCGCAGATCGTTCGGCGATCTTCGGACGCGTTCGGTCGGAACGGCGGTTACTACTGTCGTCGGCGGAAATTTCTAATATCGTGAGATATAACGATATCTAATAACGCTCTTGGCGACTGGTATCGTCGGAACGATGCATTGCAGGGTGCATCGTTACAATCTTTTCCTCTTTCTTATATTGAATCACGTCTCTACACACTCACGCACTCTGTTCACTCACTTGACTGAGAAAACGTAAAATTTATTACCGAATTGATCAATTAATCACTATGAAAAACTCTGATTACTCGATCACTACTAATTACTCGACGCGTGAAAATTAATCGAAGAAAGAAACACATGTTTACGTGACGAACATAGAACGTATGTTTACACAACGGTTGCGAACAGCTGACCGATTTTATTGGTTACTGCTGTGGTAACACTGTCGGATGTGATTGGTTGAAGTGTTAGATCTAACATGTGTTGTCACGTAAACATACTCGTAGTACTACATGTAGAGTTCCGAGTTCCGACGAACCACTCGACCGTTACGGACGCGTTTCGGTTCGGGTGCTCTTCATTGTATATTTTTGAAAGTGTTGCCGACTTAGACTGTGCATTGAATCGCATAGATACGTGTCCGCGGTTGAGCTCGTCTCGATAGTTCGTCGCTTACACTATTCGGTCGAGCAACGTCATTCTCGCGGGCATTGCTTCATCCATTTTTCGCAGACCTCAGTGGCCTAGTTCCAGCCTGATTTGGCTGCTTGGCCAATAAGCCAAGAAGAAGAAGAAGTACTACATGTAGTCGGTATGACAGATTTCCTATCCTGAATAGTCGTAAACTTTAACATTAAATATCTCGGTTCGTAGTCAGAGCGACATTTATTTCTGCAAGATTCTTTCGTCTTATGCAAAAACGCGTCGAATGAGCCCTATTTTATCGAAATCGGAGGTGGAGGGGGTATTCTGTATAATTACCCAGGTTTTATTAAAGCTGATTCAACAAATTTGCCTAAGGTTAACATATTTATGGTAACTGAATTTATAAAATAAAGTGACAAGTTCAACGCTGTTGAGGTTAGAAATGTAAAAGCCGCAATGTAAGTTATTTATGCGCCCATTAGAAGAATGTAGATAATAATATTATTATTAATTTGTTGTTTGTCTGATGGTGGTCTTTTATTTCTTTATTACAACTTTATCTTGTTAATCATGGATTTGTCGATCAACGTCTTGTCGTTTGCACATGACCTACCAACCATGTGGATTTGATTGTTTGATGTTGAGAGTGACCACTTTTCTACAGATCCATGTCTTTATTTGAATTTACTACTGAAGATGGCCCGGATGTTAGGCCGAAACGTATAGTATTTTATATATGACATTTTTTGATTGTTAACGAGAATATATATTGTTTTTTGTGATTTCGCATTGATAACAGCGAGTTTACTCTCATTAGCCTTTTTATTCTTTGTATTTGAAATTTTCGAGAGTCGATTTTTATATTTAATTTTTTGATAAATTTATTATTTTATAAAAAGAAAATAATTATCTATGACAAAGAAAACTGTTACGTCCGGCGCTCATTTTTCGGCTCAATTTTCGCCCCTGAGATTTCTATCTCTTTCCCACCTACTGTTATCGCGCCGTACGTTTTCGTACCTGCATTAACTCTAAGTAGCGCCGC
>NW_017277008.1:45505-46389 GCF_001594065.2 Cyphomyrmex costatus
TGATTTATTGCCCTTTTTTCCTGGAAATTCGGCATTTCCACACGCCGCGGCCACCAAGCTGGCCCTATATAATCGAGCGAAACAGAGCGCTCTCGTTCATTATTGTTCTATTTCTGATAGTACTATAAGGTTCTCCGTGAGTAAGATTATAGAGTAAAATTGTAATTCATAGTGCGACAAATCCGTATTGGAATATATCTTGACGGCGTAAAACCGATCGCGAGACATTCTCGAAACATATTGTTAAGAGCCGGGATAATAATTACGCGAGCGTAAGTGTATAAATTAACAAATTAATTGTATAATCATAGTAGTGTGCGCTCCGCCGTGTTCGACAATAATTCAATCTAGTGTTCCGCGGTCGTATTATGCGTAGTGCATAAACTAAAAATTTATTCGAACCGGTATCAAGCTTTTATTATTTATTTTCATATTCTTGAGTTTTGTTCTTTCTTTTCTTTTCACCGGATAATTAATTCACGTACTCGCGGGTCTCTTTCTCTCGTTATTTTTCAATTATTCATTTTCTGCGTTAATATATATAAAGATATATATATATTCATATAAAGTGAACAATGATGGACCATCGTTTTTTTTGTGTGTGTTGTGCCGTCCAGTTGGTTTCTTTCGTCCCCCAGTGAGTAGCATTTTTCCCCTCAACGATTTGCAAGCAAGCGGGGTTTGAGCGCTGCCACATTCAGTAGCTCGATTCCGTGCCCCTTTTTTTTTTATGCTGCTCAAATGTTGTTCCGCAGTATGTAATATACAACCAATCTGAGGCAAGACTGTGATATAATTGATTTTATGTCTTTTGTCGACCAACTTGAGGTAAGCTTATTGAGTATTTAATTTTTACTGTTTTATCAAATTTTATAATTTAAAAA
>NW_017277008.1:49232-51793 GCF_001594065.2 Cyphomyrmex costatus
CTGTGATATAATTGATTTTATGTCTTTTGTCGACCAACTTGAGGTAAGCTTATTGAGTATTTAATTTTTACTGTTTTATCAAATTTTATAATTTAAAAAAATTTTTAAGGTAATTTATAATTCTTGATTATATAATTCACAGACATACTCAATTATTCGAACTAATGTACATACTTTCACCTGAAGAAGTGATAGTCTTGCCTCAGATTGGTTGTATATTACATACTGCGGAACAACATCATTGTTTGCAACTCTGAGTAATGTTTAATTTTATATTGTATTGTCGCTGATGATGATCCGAAACGTAGGATCGAAACGTTCGACATAATATCTATGTTATAGATTTTAAGATTAAATTTTTACGCACTGCTAACAGCGTTGACTCTTAATAGCCTTTGTATTTACTTAATTTTTTGTGTTGTTTTTGAATCATATAAGAGTCTATAATTCAATTATATTATTAATTTATTAATTTTTTATTATATATATATATATTCACTTTATATGAATATATATATATATTCATATAAAGTGAACAATGATGGACCATCGTTTTTTTTGTGTGTGTTGTGCCGTCCAGTTGGTTTCTTTCGTCCCCCAGTGAGTAGCATCTTTCCCCTCAACGATTTGCAAGCAAGCGGAGTTTGAGCGCTGCCACATTCAGTAGCTCGATTCCGTGCCCCCTTTTTTTTTATGCTGCTCACTGGTCGTCGCAATCAACGTATTCGCCGGATCGTCGACAGTAATTCACATCCTTTGCGTATTCATCAGCCGAGATTCCGCTCAACGACGGCACTCGCGTAACTTTCGCGTTATTAACATTCCTCGCGACGTAAGAACCGCCTTGTTCTAGCTTCTTAATTTTAAATTACATTGCAGTGATAGTAAGCCTCCCCCAGTGAGTGGCATTTTTCCCCTCAACGATTTGCTAGCAAGTGGAGTTTGAGCGCTGCCACATTCAATAGCTCGATTCCGTGCCCCCTTTTTTTTTATGCTGCTCACTGGTCGCCGCGATCGAAGTATCCGCGAATCATAGATTATAATTTGCGTCCTAAAACATAATAATAATTTCCTTATAAAGATACACAGATTTCATGTAATCTCTATTTAGGAAATTTTGAAAACTATTTTTATAAATTTTAGAAAAAAATAAGGAATGTTCAGCCCATGCACCCACACACGCACGCACGCACGCACAAAATGAATCTTTATTAAAAATACTCCTTTAAAGGGATTATTTGAAATTATTTTTAGTATGATGGAACATATATTCTACGAAATTTTGATGGATAATTGAATTTTATGATAAATATAATTTTATTACACTAAAAATTATTTTAAAGTAACCCTATTGAAGCTGTTTTAATTGTTTGTCTGATTTTAACAGTTTCCGAGATATTGACGTGAATAAAAATGTTTATGATAAGGCTTAATATGTATTTAACAACTAATATAAAGAGGTAAGGGCAATGATCCAATAATTTTGTTAAAATCTTTTTTAAATTAATCTAATATATTGCGAAGAATATCATGTAATTATGGCGTTTCGTCTCAGCTTCCACTACTGGACTTATCAGTAAGGCATTGTAGTGGAAGCCTACCTTATACGCCTAAGAGAGTTATTTAGTCGAGATTCTATATAAAGAGATATACGCGTATCAAAGCACTTGCGAGAATTTTGCGAATATCTATAGACCTCTGATGGCGGGTCGACGTGAATAAATTTATCAAATAGAAATCGATACTGTTCTCAGATAATTTTCAAAAATTCGTTGCGGTCGTAAAAGATAGATTGTTAATATCACATGTATTTATTTCATCTTTTCTTTCTATTTTATTTATTTTAATATATATGACATAATTAAATTAAGTCCTATAGATATTTATAATTAAAAATGTGTATAATATATCAAATAGTATACTTATGTACATATTTTTCCTGTCAACATCAATAAAATTAATTTGTTGAAATTGTATCAGTTTCGATCATTTTTCGAGACCTGATATACGGTATTATTTTGAGCGATCGTATCACATCAGATCGAACCTCTGTGTGAGACGCCTCCGGACACGGAGGTAAAGGAGAGAGCATAAACCTGTATTATGGGCGAGGGGATTGAAGCCATGGCGGGGAAGAGGGGTAAGCCTTCAGCCATCTTGTTCGGCGACATTAGTGCTGCTATCTAATGCATAGAAGCGATACTAACTACTGGAAACAATAATCTGAACAAGTGGTAAGTGGCTATGTTTATACCACGAAGGTTTATACCGAAGTGTCTTTATTTAATCTATATGTTAAATAAACTTATAAGTATATTTATAAATGAGATTTTACTATTTTACAATACGAATATACATATATATATTAAGCTATAATCGTTTGTTGTAACAAGACTATGTTTGGTTTTGTTAGATTTTTCGTAAATTCCATTATAAAGAACTTACATTATTATTGTTGTACTTACACATGTGAAAAGTTATTTTCTGTTTTATCTCGATTCCTTTCTGTTTATCTGATTTTTGGAAGGTTCTATTGCAACAATTTTTTAATATACACGATG
>NW_017277008.1:52472-55860 GCF_001594065.2 Cyphomyrmex costatus
GAGGGTTACCTCGTTCTCAGCTCTTCTAGCAGCCTCGTTAATATGTATTTCGTTCTCGTTTTTCTTATTATTCTTTCTTGTTGTAAATAATTATAAATAGTTTTTCATATATGTATATATTATTCGATTCCTCGTTCTTCCCTCTCCTCTAAGGGAACCATCGGTAAATAAGTTACGCATTTTGTTCTATACGAGGTTAATGTGCTAACAATGCCCATCTTTACATGCGGCAAATCTGCCCGATGAAGGATATACACCGAGGCGAGAGACGATCGGTGCTTCCGCTCGGCCCACTATCGCTCTTCGCGCTCTGATCGTTCCCCTCCTTTTCCCACAAATCCCTCCACTCATATTCAGAAACTGCTTTCTCGACCGTCACTCGATTCCGATCCCACACGCCGCGTTCGGAAATTCGCGATTTATAAACGCGCGAAAAATCCCGGACGTAACAAAAACATAATAATAATTTCCTTATAAAGATACACAGATTTCATGTAATCTCTATTTAGGAAATTTTGAAAACTATTTTTATAAATTTTAGAAAAAAATAAGGAATGTTCAGCCCATGCACCCACACACGCACGCACGCACGCACAAAATGAATCTTTATTAAAAATACTCCTTTAAAGGGATTATTTGAAATTATTTTTAGTATGATGGAACATATATTCTACGAAATTTTGATGGATAATTGAATTTTATGATAAATATAATTTTATTACACTAAAAATTATTTTAAAGTAACCCTATTGAAGCTGTTTTAATTGTTTGTCTGATTTTAACAGTTTCCGAGATATTGACGTGAATAAAAATGTTTATGATAAGGCTTAATATGTATTTAACAACTAATATAAAGAGGTAAGGGCAATGATCCAATAATTTTGTTAAAATCTTTTTTAAATTAATCTAATATATTGCGAAGAATATCATGTAATTATGGCGTTTCGTCTCAGCTTCCACTACTGGACTTATCAGTAAGGCATTGTAGTGGAAGCCTACCTTATACGCCTAAGAGAGTTATTTAGTCGAGATTCTATATAAAGAGATATACGCGTATCAAAGCACTTGCGAGAATTTTGCGAATATCTATAGACCTCTGATGGCGGGTCGACGTGAATAAATTTATCAAATAGAAATCGATACTGTTCTCAGATAATTTTCAAAAATTCGTTGCGGTCGTAAAAGATAGATTGTTAATATCACATGTATTTATTTCATCTTTTCTTTCTATTTTATTTATTTTAATATATATGACATAATTAAATTAAGTCCTATAGATATTTATAATTAAAAATGTGTATAATATATCAAATAGTATACTTATGTACATATTTTTCCTGTCAACATCAATAAAATTAATTTGTTGAAATTGTATCAGTTTCGATCATTTTTCGAGACCTGATATACGGTATTATTTTGAGCGATCGTATCACATCAGATCGAACCTCTGTGTGAGAGTCGCGCGAGAGAGTCGCGCACTCGAATTGGACGGGCACTTTTTGTTTTTCTACAGTTGACTCACGCGCGATGCATTTGGTAACTGATTCGACCATATAAAGCGACAAATGTCCTTTTACAGTGCCACCCTGAGACCGCGTGCCGGGAGAGTCCGGTATCTTATGCCAGAACTTTCCTAGATAGTAGTGTAAGGAAATTAATATAGGGAAAACTGTTTCTCCTGCAGCACGGGCATTTCATTAAAATCCTTAGGTAATGATCCCTTGCTTTGTCACGACGAAAACCAATAATCCTTTCCACGATATGCTCCTTTTATTTTCTTTCGTCTTGAACACACATTTCATCCACAATCCATTTATCGCATCTCACAATCAGAAATGATGTTTGCTGCAAAAGTCGCAAGTATTTCTAACTTAAATTTGTTACCACCATACATGATCAGTATACAGAGTGATAAGTTTTAGCTACAAAGTTTTATGTTTACTAAATCATTAATAACGTTTATTATTTACAACCTCTGGAACGTTAATTATATAAAATACCTCATTAATCCTATTAAACGTATTGGAGTACAAATTAGTTCGGTTCGATTTCCAAAAGATGATCGCCTCCAAAGACGAGTCATTTTTTCGAGATGGAATTCGAAAATTGCCTAAAATGGGAAAAAGTAGTAGCTAGCGATGGACAATACTTTAATTAATCTGTTCATTCATTTTGTTTTTTCATTTGAAATAAATGCATTTTTGAACTCAAAAAACGGACCAAACTAATTTGTACACCTAAAAAATAATTAATATTCAAAATAATCATCTTTAGCTTTGATACACTGTGAGAAAAGTTTACTATATTTTAATTAATATTTCTTTGAATAAACCCCGGACCTATGTTCTCTCCTTTACCTCCGTGCCTCCGGACGCCGACAGCTACGCGCCAATCAGGAAGCCTACTCGGCCGCTGCCGGTATCACGCCAGGCCCCGGCCTCGACGTACAGGCTTGCCCCTCCACCCGCGCCGCCTGTTGTAGAGAAGCCGCGCGTCTGAAGCATTACCGCGGTGCCAAGGAACCGGCGATCATTTGAAATAAATGCATTTTTGAACTCAAAAAACGGACCAAACTAATTTGTACACCTAAAAAATAATTAATATTCAAAATAATCATCTTTAGCTTTGATACACTGTGAGAAAAGTTTACTATATTTTAATTAATATTTCTTTGAATAGTTCTAGCGCGGAATTTTTAATAAATGTAATCTTTATTATACCCAAAAACCATCAGTATGATTTAACTATTATTTTTTTCATTCATTTAAATATTTATTTACCGTAAGTAAATACCCATAAAAAAACCTTTTTTTTAAAAAAGAAAAAAACATACGCCAAGTGCATATAAAAGATACTGAACTTCTTGATCAAAAACAGATATGAGATAAATATAATTGACCAAGTGTATTCTTCATTAAGCCAGTCACATAAGATAGACCGAAAGTGACTATAATTGTCAACTGGATTATAGTGAAGAAAAAACTTGGCGTGCCCGGGTCGCATTAATTGTAAACAGTATTCAGTGAAAACATTATTTCAACATAGTATTTGCATTATAAATTAAAATATAAAAATAACAGACATATGTATACAGATATATACGTATAATATATACGTATAATATACACGTATAATATAGTGATATAATTAGTATCATCATTCACTATATAGTGATATAATTTGTGGGACATGAAAATATATTCACAACTAAGTATTATAATATGTTCAGAAAGCAATTATTAACATCTTTTCTTTGTTGAATTGTTTTCACATATATTGTGTATAATGCAGAATATTGCGATAGAACCAAGGTTCTAGAATATTGCGTTTTAATGCGACCCGGGCACGCCAAGTTTTTTCTTCACTATAATCCAGTTGACAATTATAG
>NW_017277008.1:56330-68416 GCF_001594065.2 Cyphomyrmex costatus
TAATCTTTATAACTTCTTCATTATTAACTTTAAATAATAATAATTGAATAATAAGTACACGTTTGGTCGTTGTTATACTAGTCTTTTCAAGTAAAGCAGTTGAATTACAATTACATGTATGTGTCACACGTACGATTGAAAAATACATGTATATGTGACACGTACGTCTGAACATAACTGAAACGTACCTTTTTCGGGACTCGGTCTCTAGATCTCGGTATCGGCTGCACCAATTTTATTCGGACTGGTCGCAATCGAAAGATACCGATGACATTATATAATAAAAGTGTTTTTAGATTTTTTATTGTGCTTTTAAATTCTGAGTAATTTTAATCTAAAGTTTCAAGATGTGAAAACTCGAGATAAAGCTAGTGGTAGCGTCGTGAATTTGACATCGACATGAACATATACACGCATCAAGTATCATGTTATCATGTCAAACGGTTATATTTTTATTTTATGCACTTGGCGTCGCGACGCTACCGCGTCGCTTGATTCTGCTAGAACTATTCAAATATTTATTAAAATTTAACTTTTCTCAGTGTACAAACTATGAGGCGTTTCAGTAATGCATCAATGATAGCCCATCTTTTTATGAATAAATTTTACCAAGCAGCCGATAGAGAGGTCTGTATCACTTTAATCGATGAAATTTTGTTAGTAGTTTTTTTTAATACTTAATAAGGTGTAATTAACGCTCTAGAATTTGCTTTTTTTTAAGTATAAATATTATTACCCAGTTAGAAAGTGAACGTTATTTGTTATTAAGATGTCTTTAATGTAATCTTGATAAACAATGTCTTATTACTTGACAATGAATAATTATTTTATAAACGCACAAAACTATAGTAATTTTTTTATCATCCTACACGTCATATACAATTACCTGCTTTTCATATAATTTGTTTTAATTCATATAAATTTTTGAAAATTTTAATAGTGTTTTGTGAGTATAATAAATATAATTTTTTTAAATCCATTAAAATAAAAATTACGTAAAGATCTGTACATATAAGATCCTGGTAATTGTTCACTTTAGGGGAGCCACCTCCAATGACCTTGACATTGACATATGTTGTCAAGGTCATGACCCTGAGTAACCTCCAACAAGTTTTAGCCGTCGCTCGCTCTTCGTTAAAAAGTTATGATCAAAAAAAGTTTGAAAAATTACGTTTTATTTCTATTATACAGCGTGACTTCCAAGCTAAGTATTGATGTATTTTTTGATATAATGGCTCGTTTTAATCCACCATATCGCAATCAATGAATAATTTATTCAATAGTAATAAAATATATACTAATAAATACTTCTGAATTACTTCTGCAATACATGTATGACGTTAAGTACTATTCTACACCTTTCCGTATTCAGAAACGTTAAACTTTCTACGCGAAGTAACTTTCACCCCCCCTTCCCTGCAAAGGGGCACACGACTTCCATGATTATACTGTTGCTATGATTGTACTGTCGGGGCAGACCTTTATCGACGGTGTGAATGCGGGGGGGGGGGCGAAGGCCACCCCCTTGCACCCGCCCGTGTGTGGGCGTGTGTGTGGGTGGGTGTGGGTGTGTGGGTGTGTGTGTGTGTGTAAAATATAAATATTTATTAATTCCCATGTCAAAATCTTTTACATATACATAATCAAATACACTAATAAACGTAATAAGTGTTTTGGTATAATGTTATTACGAAATTGATTAACAGAACAATCGTTCCTCACAATATTAATTATGAATGAGAATAATATTTTGAAAATGTATACTTTATGAAGATACACGTGATTGAAAACTGTAACTCACACACATGTGCTTCAAAATCTTGAATCAAATATAGTGTTCTAGGTGAGAGATCAAAATAATAATTTTTTATATTTCAAAAATAAATCACAAAAGATCAGTATTAATTTTAATAAAATTTTTATACCAAATTGTTTATTGTAACGTAATACATTTTATTACTGAAAGATAATGAAATAGAAATCAATATCTATGTAAAAATCCTTGGCATACATAATGAGGTATTCAAGTACATGTTCCAGTTAGACTTAGTCAAATCAGAAAGTTCGGAACTGTTGAGTATTACTGAAGAAGAAGAGAAGGGAACTATTGTTTTTTTTATCTTACTATTTTCCTAAATCTAATGGCACTTATCATTTGTACGCCAAGTTAAATTCTAACATTGCACATCCTTCCTTCTTTTATTTCACTATCTTGTCATATAATATGGATTTTTCCCATAAAATATATCGTTTAATTAACTAGTCTTTAAAAATTCTATCTCTAAAGATCTAAGAGGCACCATCCATATACACTTAATTAATTCTAATGACATATATCTTTTGTATGTACATATAAACTTACCTTTTAAAAAAAAAGGTAGGAAAAAGCGCTAAGAGTGGGTGCTGCTGGTCAAAAAACCATTTGGGCCAGTTTCACCAACGTCAATTACTTAATCGACTGTGAAACTGACCAATCACATTTGCTGTTTAGTAGAACCATCTTTAAAAACCTACGTGATATTATCCTTATTTACTTAATTCTAATGACATGTATCATTTGTATAAAAGATTTAGTATCAATAGTCGGCGCCAAGTTAAATTCTAATCTTTAAAAACCTACGTGATATTATCCTTATTATTTACTTAAATCAATGACATGTATCATTTGTATATAAGATTTGATATCAACAGTCGGCACCAAGTTATTCTACCTTATTCCTTACTTAATTTTAATGACATTTATCATTTGTATACAAGATTTGATATCAACAATCGGCGCCAAGTTAAATTCTACCAAAAAGTAAAACACAAGTGGTACCTTTAATCTTTAAGAACCCATATAGTACTATTATTTAAATTCCACTAAATTAAAAAGTAAAACCTAAATGGAATTATCTTTATGTTCATACAATGAAACCTAAGTATATGCCTTTGTATTCTTATTGAAAGGTCTTCCTATTCGAAACTAAGTGATTTAATTCTTCTTTAAAAAAATTATATCACAATTAATTTTTAAAAACAAAATGAAAAAAGTTTATTTAAATAGAAAAATTTTTTATGTAAAAACACTTCGCGCTGCTAGTTCGCGATCTCGATTGTAATAAAGTACAATAATAGAGATAAGAAACATTTTCACGAGAATTAAAGTATTTAGTGTGTATATATTCGTGTATATGTATGCGCGAGTGAATTGTATCTCAATTCCAATATAATAACTGTGGAGACAGAACAGCGCGCTACAGCACTGTCTCCGAACAGAGTCGGGCGCGCACGAACCGGGGCGAGAAGGGGGAAAAAGAAGGACGCCCGAAGGGAAAAAGTGTGGTGCGAGAAAACGTGGTGTGAATGTAACGAGCAGGCGTTTTGTGCAAGGACAATTACCGATTATTTTGACAAGAGAAATCCCCTGGCGTTACTCGCATTCGCGTGAGAGTAAGGATTTCTCAGTGGCGACGAGGATTCTACAACCTACGCAACATAACCTGAAACCACCATGGAACAATATCTCGCAAAGCTCATCAGCGAAATGCAGGCCGATCGCCAGCAGATAAGATGCAAATAGCGCTCGCTCAGCAGCAACAACAAAGCGACAGACGTATCGAACTACTCATCGCGCAGCTCGCGCAGCGAGATCAAGCCACCGTAATCACACCTGCTGCGACCACAGCCAAGAGCCTCGCCGAACAAATGGTTGCGTTCATCTACGACCCGGACAACAATCTGACATTCGAATCCTGGTACATACGCTACCAAACAATCTTCACAACAGAGGTAAGTGACTGGCCTACGGCTGCAAAAATTCGACTGTTGCTACAAAAATTCTCACAAGCCGACTATCAGCGCTTCGCTGACTCAGTTTTACCTCAAGAGCCAACACAACTCACGCTTAATGTCGCCGTTGAGAAATTGAAACGAATGTTCGGCTACCGCGAGACTAAATTTGCAATGCGACACAAATGCTTCAGCTTAAAAACAGAAGACACCAAAGATTTTACAACATTCGCTGCTCGCATTAACAAGCATGGTGAAAAGTTTGATGTCACTCACTGCACAGCCGATGACTTCAAGGTCTTGCTCTTTGTTAGTGGTTTAAAAAATCCGCAGGACTCGCTAATTCTTGAGAAGCTACTCGCAAAAATCGACGCCACCAGTGTCAAGCTTGAAGCGGCTACCGACGACGCGGGCCGCGCAGCAATTCCGAAGCTCACACTTCAGGATCTCGTCAACGAAGCTGAACGCCTCACCAGCCTGAAACAAGATAAGTCAATAGTCGGTGGAACAATTACAACACCTGGCTCCACGGAGATCAACGCCGTTCACAAACGCAACAACTATAGCCGCAAATCACGGGGCGGCAGGAAGTCGCCAACTTTCGACAACCGCAGCCTTGACGGCTCAGGCTCTCCCAGCAATAAGAACGCATCACAACCACCTTCGCCTTGCCGTTACTGCGGAGAGAATCATTGGGAGCAAGAATGCGAATATCGTGACAAGAAATGTACAACTTGCTCAGTCATTGGCCACAAGGCCGGATTTTGCGTTTCAGCCTTCGAAGCTGCCGTCCGTCGCTCAAGATTTGATCGCAAACAGCGTCGAACTTCAGATCCCGGCCTGAAGAACAACATTAACCAAATTATGAAAGGATCCAACGCCAGCCAACGCAAGTTTGTCTCACCAAACATCAACGGAGCACGTGTCCGCCTCCAGATAGATTCAGCGTCGGACATCACCATCATTTCCAAAGACAACTGGGAGAGACTCGGGAAGCCCACACTCAAGCCCTGCACAATCCAACCCGGAAGCGCATCCGGACATTCACTCCGTCTCTGGGGATCTTTCCAGTGCACCATGAGTTTCATCGATAAAACGGAAACCGGAACATGCTACGTTTCAACACGCCTCAATTTACTCGGCATCGACTGGATCGAGCAACTCGGACTGTGGAACGTCCCACTTGCCTCAGTCTGTAATGCTATAACTATAGACTCATCTGCCGACGACATCACAAGCAAGGCTAAGTCAAAATTCCCACAACTTTTCGCTGACGGACTCGGGCTATGTACCAAAACAAAGGTTTCGCTCACTCTCAAGCCGGGCACACAAAAGATTTTCCGCAAACAACGACCGGTTCCATTTGCAGCAACAACCGCTGTTGAAGAGGAAATTAAGCGTCAACAGCACCTCGGGGTTTACAAGCCAGTCACGTTCTCAGAATTCGCAGCACCCATCGTCGTAGTCAAGAAAAAGAATGGTAAAACGCGCATTTGCGGCGACTATTCCACCGGCCTTAACGACGCTCTCGAACCAAACAAATTTCCGTTACCAACACCGGATCAAATTTTCACTGCCCTCGTCGGAAATTGTGTTTTCTCCAAAATCGATCTTCCGGATGCTTTCCTCCAACTCGAGCTCGATGATGACGCAAAGAAGCTGCTCACAATCAACACACACTTAGTACTCTTCTAGGTCACCCGCATGCAGCCCGGAGTCAAGACAGCACCAGGCATTTTCCAAGAACTCATGACAACGATGCTTGCAGGTCTCAACGGCGCCTTTGCATTCATCGACGACATTATAATCGGTGGAATTAACAAAAGCGAACACGACAAGCTCCTTTTCGACGTCCTCGAACGCATCCAAGACTACGGATTCAAACTTCGAATCGAAAAATGCGAGTTTGCTCGACCAAGTATCCTTTTCTGCGGACACATTATCGACGCGCAAGGTGTCAAGCCAGATCCCGAGAAGATACAAGCCATTCAAACCATTCCAGCACCGCGTGATATCCACCAGCTCCGTTCGTTCCTCGGGGCAGCCAACTATTATGGAAAATTTGTTAAAAACATTAAAGATCTTCGTGGACCCCTCGATGAGCTCACTCTCAAAGGCGCTAACTTCGAATGGCAACAAAAGCATCAGGATGCCTTCGACAAACTCAAGGAAATTCTAGCATCGGATCTAGTCCTCACTCATTACGATCCTGCCAAGAAAATCGTGGTGGCAGCCGATGCTTCATGCTACGGTAAAGGAGGAGCCATTTTGCATGAATTTTCAGACAGAACACTACATCCAATCATGTACGTCTCATCAACCTTCACAGCAGCCGAAAATAACTACTCGCAGATTCAGCGGGAAGCCATCGCGCTCGTGTTCGCTGTTAAACGCTTTCACAAGTACATCTATGGTCGCAAATTCGAGCTCCACACCGACCATAAGCCTCTCCTTACGATTTTTGGCTCTAAACAAGGCATCCCGGCTTACACTGCAAGCCGCCTCCAGCGTTATGCTCTGATCTTACTCGCCTACGACTTCGACATTAAATACGTCAATACCGGAAGCTTTGGATACGCCGACATCGTTTCCCGCCTCATTGCCAAACATCCACGAGAAAACGAAGATACTGTCATCGCAGCAATTCAAGAGGGAGAGGAGGTAGAACAGTGCTTTGCAATTGATGCCGCAAAATTACTTCCGGTCAAATTCGCTGATATCCAGGAGGCCACACAGCGTTGCGCAACACTCAAGAAGGTCATCGAATTCACCAACACCTCATGGCCACAGAAACGCAACCAGATCCGGAATCCCGAAGTCGCTGCTTTCTTCGATCAACGCGAAGGATTAATTGTCAGCCAGAATTGTCTTTTACAGGACGATCGTGTCGTTGTTCCATCTCAGTTCCGTAAGCAGATCCTTGAGGAGCTCCATTTTGGTCACCCGGGCTGCACCCGTATGAAGCTTCTTGCTCGCAGCAAAGTCTTCTGGCCCGGAATCACTGCTGACATCGAGCGAACCGTCAAAATGTGCAAAGCTTGCGCGACAAATGCTAGGACGCCCATCAAATGCTCGCTACAACCATGGCCAATTCCAACGAAGCCATGGTCTCGCATCCATGCCGACTACGCGGGTCCCGTCAATGGCGCTTATTACCTAGTCATCGTTGATGCCTTCAGCAACTGGCCAGAGATCTTCGAATCCGCCTCAATGACATCTGTCAAGTCCATCGAAATGCTCAGAGAGACATTCGCTCGGCACGGCCTCTGCGATACGCTCCTCACAGACAACGGACCTCAGTTCACCGCGCAGGAATTCAAAACTTTCTGTGAACAATCAGGCGTTGAACATATCCTAACAGCGCCTTACCACCCTCAGTCAAATGGTAGGGCTGAGCGTTTCGTCGACATCCTCAAGACTGGACTGGAAAAGGCAACTAGAAACGCTGACCAGAAGCTTCGAGAGTTCCTCACTACCTACCGTTTCACACCGTCTTACAAGCTCGGCAATAAGTCCCCGTCCGAGTTATTGAATGGCCGCACCATGAAGACTCGCCTCGACTTGCTTCACCCTCAAGAGCAACCGTCCTCTCAGCGTGACACAATACTGGCCCGTCAGTTTGACCGAGCTCACGGAGCGCGCTGGAAGGAATTCGTAATTGGTGCAAGTGTCTACTACCAGCTACACAAAACCAACACAGATTGGCAATGGACGCCAGCGATAATCGTCAACCGTCTAGGCACCGTCAACTACACGATCAAACTTGGAGACGGACGAGTCATCAAAAAGGTACATGCGAATTAGCTCAAATTGCGTCACACACCAAACGAAATCATTGACGCATTTGGCCTCAACGACATCTCAGACACCGACATCGAGCCAATTATCATTTCCCGGCCTGAGCCCGAACATCCACAGACAGCAGCTCATGTGGACTCCGATGATGCCAACACCTCGTACGAAAGTGCCCAAGATGAAAGCAGGGAGAACATCGTTACACCCGCTGAACTAGGACCACGCCGGTCATCTAGAATCAATGCTGGTGTTCCACCTCAGCGCTTCGGATACGAATAGAGGATTTAGCGGGGAGGAGTGTGGAGATAGAACAGCGCGCTACGGCACTGTCTCCGAACAGAGTCGGGCGCGCACGAACCGGGGCGAGAAGGGGAAAGAAGAAGGACGACCGAAGGGAAAAAGTGCGGTGCGAGACAACGTGGTGTGAAAGTAACGAGCAGGCGTTTTGTGCAAGGACAATTACAGATTATTTTAACAAGAGAAATTCCCTGGCGTTACTCGCATTCGCGTGAGAGCAAGGATTTCTCAATAACGTCATAATAAAATTATATATGGGTGTAACATTTTGTATAAAAGAGATTAGAAACTACGAGAGTTAAAATATGCAGTCTGTATGTATATTCGCGTACAGTATATGCCAGTGAAATACATAAAAAAAGAAAAGTAAGCTATATTTATTAAACGTAGCATTTAGAATATGTTTACTATAATTTTTAAATTATCATTACCCTTACATATATTTGTATTAATTATTATATCTTTTAGATAGTTTTCATTGTTTTTCTTATTCTTTCTAGCAGCGCGAAGTGTTTTTACATAAAAAATTTTTCTATTTAAATAAACTTTTTTCATTTTGTTTTTAAAAATTAATTGTGATATAATTTTTTTAAAGAAGAATTGAATCACTTGGTTTCGAATAGGAAGACCTTTTAATAAGAGTACAAAGGCATATACTTAGGTTTCATTGTATGAACATAAAGATAATTCCATTTAGGTTTTACTTTTTAATTTAGTGGAATTTAAATAATAGTACTATATGGGTTCTTAAAGATTAAAGGTACCACTTGTGTTTTACTTTTTGGTAGAATTTAACTTGGCGCCGACTGTTGATATCAAATCTTGTATACAAATGATCAGTGGCGTAGCGTGGACTAATATAGACGTGGGCGAAGTCGCATCAGCGAGGCCCCTTTTCTTTCGTTCCCAAGATCTTTCCAATAAATCTATCTTACCACTCATGACAGTGAAAAAGTATAAATGCGCGGTGGGAGAATATTGAAAAGCATATAGATTTGAAAAAAAGTTTTATTTTTTACAAAAGTAATGTTCTTCGGTGTTTTGCTTTACTGAAGTCCTCTAGTAAAGATTTGTAATCAATTTTTGCTGCTAAATCTGCTTCGATAGAGAGCAATGCTAACCCAGACAATCGCTCCTGCTTCATACTGTTTCTTAAGTAGTTTTTAATAATTTTTAACTTAGAAAAACTTCTTTCTGCGGAAGCTGGCATAGTCAACATAATTCTAATAGCAATGTAAACATTAGAATAGATGTCTTCCAATTTATTTGTTACTATGTATTGAATCATCTGATGCAGCCGCCCGAATATGCTATTAAGCGACTCACTCACTCAAGTCACACGCGCCAAGTTTAAATAAGCAAAAGGCTACCATGTCTTTAATTCTTTATAAAGCGTAAAACTGGGAGTTATGTTTTGTTATTATTATCTATTTCAGGTTTAGGTAAAACTATATTTTCAGTTTTGTTTTGCCATTATTTGAAAATAATAACTACAGGCCACAAACAAACACGGTTTTAAAAGAGACAAAATTTTTTGGTACTTTAATCCAAAAAAATACTACATGTTGAAAGTTTCATTGATATACTATTTGAAACAGACGAATGTTATTCTATATCTATATATACTTCTGTTCTGATATATATAGATATACCGTATCATGTGTATCCGCCAATTCCGCGTCCGCAGATCCGCTCCATCTGAAGGCACCCTCACTGTTTTGTATTTTAAGTCTAGTGGCATCGCATCTAAAGAGGCCTCGCGTGGCCCCTTTAAGTGCGAGGCCGTGGGCGAGGGCCCACTTCGCCAACGCCTAGTTACGCTACTGCAAATGATAAATGTCATTAAAATTAAGTAAGGAATAAGGTAGAATAACTTGGCGCCGACTGTTGATATCAAATCTTATATACAAATGATACATGTCATTGATTTAAGTAAATAATAAGGATAATACCACGTAGGTTTTTAAAGATTAGAATTTAACTTGGCGCCGACTATTGATACTAAATCTTTTATACAAATGATACATGTCATTAGAATTAAGTAAATAAGGATAATATCACGTAGGTTTTTAAAGATGGTTCTACTAAACAGCAAATGTGATTGGTCAGTTTCACAGTCGATTAAGTAATTGACGTTGGTGAAACTGGCCCAAATGGTTTTTTGACCAGCAGCACCCACTCTTAGCGCTTTTTCCTACCTTTTTTTTTAAAAGGTAAGTTATATGTACATACAAAAGATATATGTCATTAGAATTAATTAAGTGTATATGGATGGTGCCTCTTAGATCTTTAGAGATAGAATTTTTAAAGACTAGTTAATTAAACGATATATTTTATGGGAAAAATCCATATTACATGACAAGATAGTGAAATAAAAGAAGGAAGGATGTGCAATGTTAGAATTTAACTTGGCGTACAAATGATAAGTGTCATTAGATTTAGGAAAATAGTAAGATAAAAAAAACAATAGTTCCCTTCTCTTCTTCTTCAGTAATACTCAACAGTTCCGAACTTTCTGATTTGACTAAGTCTAACTGGAACATGTACTTGAATACCTCATTATGTATGCCAAGGATTTTTATATAGATATTGATTTCTATTTCATTATCTTTCAGTAATAAAATGTATTACGTTACAATAAACAATTTGGTATAAGAATTCTATTAAAATTAATACTGATCTTTTGTGATTTATTTTTGAAATATAAAAAATTATTATTTTGATCTCTCACCTAGAACACTATATTTGATTCAAGATTTTGAAGCACATGTGTGTGAGTTACAGTTTTCAATCACGTGCATCTTCATAAAGTATACATTTTCAAAATATTATTCTCATTCATAATTAATATTGTGAGGAACGATTGTTCTGTTAATCAATTTCGTAGTAACATTATACCAAAACAATTATTACGTCTATTAGTATATTTGATTATGTATATGTAAAAGATTTTGACATTGGAATTAATAAATATTCACTTCCATTGCATTATCTTGCAATAATAGAATGTATTATGTTAAAATATTTTAGAGAAAGTCAATGTAGATATACTGGAAAAGCACCGTTCGGATACTATCACCAAGAAAGAGAAATCATAATAAAGTTCTTAATACTGAACATTAGAAAGAAACATACAATAACGAACTTGAAGTCATATCACAGGTATAACAAGCTACGTATAATTAACTTTATAATAAACGTACATAAAAATGAACAGATATTCTTCTTTTACATCATTTATGCTTTTTTCTAATGTTTAGTATTAAGAAATTATCATGATTTCTCTTTTTTGGTAATGGTATCCGAACGATATTTTTCCAGTATGTCTACATTGATGTTCTCTAAAATATTTTAACGTGATATATTTCATTATTGAAAAATAAAGCAATGAAAGTGAATATGTATTTATTCCAATGTCAAAATATTACATACGTATAATCAACTATGCTAATAAACGTAATAAATTCTTTTGGTATAATCAGAACAATCGTTTCTCACGATATTAATTATTAATTAGAATGATAATTTGTAAACGTATACTTATGAAGATATACGTCATTGAAAACTTGTTAACTTACACTCCAAAATCTTGAATCAAATATAGTGTTCTAGTTGAGAGATCAAACTATAATAGTTTTTTATATTTAAAAAAGAAATCACAAAAGAGCAGTATTAATTTTAAAAGAATTCTTATACCAAATTATCTATTTTAAAGTAATACATTTTATTATTGAAAGATAATGAAATACCATGAAAAATGACTCATATATTATTGAAGGTGCCAGGTTCATCAAAGTAAACATACACCAACAGTTGCCAACTTTACGTCTGACTTGAATACCTCATTATGTATGCTAAGGTTTTTTACCATTTCATTATTTTCCAATAATAAAGATGTATTACGTTAAAGTAGACAATATGGTAAAACAATTTAATAAGAATTCTTTTGAAATTAATATTGATCTTTTGTGATTCATTTTTAAAATATAAAAACTGTTATTTTGATCACACAGAACACTATATTTCATTCAAGGTTTTGGATTACATAAGAATTCTTTTGAATTAATACTGATCTTATGTGATTCATTTTTGAAATCTAAAAAACCGTTATTTCTATCTCTCACCTAGAACACTATATGTATTTGATTCAAGAGTTTGGAGCACATGTGTGTGAGTTAACCAGTTTTCAATCACGTGTATCTTCATAAGCATACATTTACAAA
>NW_017277008.1:69605-71255 GCF_001594065.2 Cyphomyrmex costatus
AATTATTTAAAGTTTTGAAGATTTCAATATTAAAACCAAGTAATTTTATGTTTTGGGTAACTGTATCAAATAAGTTTTATCTTTATTATTATAAAAGAATTGATTCTTTGTGCTGTATTTTATCTTCAGATTTATTGAAGGGAAAATCCTGAAAAGAAAAGGCAAGAGTCTTTTAAATCCATACCTTTTTTCTTTTCAGACTTTTTCTATCAACAGAGTACAAAGAATCAATTTTTTTATAATTATATTAGGAATAGAGAATACAAATTGAGGTATCTACCAAACAAATAAATAACAGATCTGGAGACACGGTAGTGTCTCGGTAAATAAGTAACCTAACCAAATGCTGTAAAAAGAAAATAATTATATAGAAAATAATTTGTATTCTTACAGTGGAATTACAGCAGAGAATTTGTGTAATAAAGCAGAAAATATCTAACCGCACTTACGTGTTCGTCTATTCTATGCCATCGATGTGACGGATTCCCTAACCTCAATCCTTTGTTACTGCCGAGACTCTTTATCCGACTTTAACGATCGTACAGATCGCAGAGATGGCTATTTATTCTAACCTCACTTCCGTTCCGTATTCATCTATGCCATCGATATGACAGAGTTCCTAACCTCAATTCTTTGTTATTGCCGAGACACTTAAGGGGTTATATACATTTAGAGGGCTAGAAAAAGCGATTTTTTAAGGATTTTTTTTTAAACAAAATGAAACTATGTACATATGTTTCAGTTTTTACATCCAATAAAGTTATATTTAAAGTATATTTCAAAATTTTTTTGTACAAAAATATTCAATAATTTAGAATCTGCGCCGGTCTACAGAGACGTATTAAAAAAAAAATGATTTTGCGGTGAGCAACATATTTCGGCAGGAACTTATGTGAAATCAAAAATCCAAAGAAATTTCATTAGTATATTGTATAAGCTAGTAATTAATCGTTCGGTTTTTGAAAATATTGATTAGAAACAAAATGGCGGCTCATTAAAGAAAAGTTTTCGATTTTTACCTTAAAAATAGCCCTTTTTTCATTAATAAAAAAAAACTACGCATTTAAAATATAAACCCTTCGATTAATTACGAGATATTCATGTCCACAGTAAGTAAAAAAAAAATTAGGAAGATCGATTCATTAGTTTTTGAGATATCTTGCTCACCGACTTTAAAAATGTAGTTTTGAGAAAAACGAGTTTAAAGTTTAAAACCAGAGAAAATGTATTTTAAAAAATTTGGGTTTTACTTACATAGTGTCATCTATTCCAGGTCCATATAACAGCTCTTCTGCAGCAGTAGCAGCTCCCAAAGTTTTAATATATCTTTGTTGCGAGCCGTTTGTACTCACTTCCGTGTCGCGCGTGAATTATTAAGTAGGAGTTGTGTGTTGGCGATCGTCATAAAATTAGTTGCAAAATCACACGCAACTAATTTCATGACGATCGTCAACACACAACTTCTACTTAGCAATTCTTCGCGTGCGACATGGAAGTGAGCACAAATCACGAACGTTCAAACCCTAGTAGTTTCATTGTCGATATGAAAAATTTAAATTTATAATAAAGTAAATTTTTTTTATATTGTAAATATATTTATTTTACTATTTATGTATGAATTTATATTTTTGTCCCAAAAAAGAGCATTAG
>NW_017277008.1:72540-73456 GCF_001594065.2 Cyphomyrmex costatus
AAGGAGAAGGGGAAATTATGAAGGAGAAAGAGATTGTATTATTTGAGAATAGGTATCTGGCAAATTTATAGTATCATTTTGTCTATTTATGCCATGTTTCTGCTTTTTAATGTGGATCATTTCAGATATTAGTCTTTTATTATAAGAAGTTTCATTATCCAAAATTTTTACTTCATTCCATTTGAAATTGTGACTCAAACTTGTGCGATGGTCGGATATAACAGATGGAGAACCAGTTCTTTTATTAATGTCTGAAATATGTTCATTTATTCTAGTATTTAATTTTCGTTTTGTTTGACCAACGTAGCTTGCATCACAATTGTCACAAGAGATTTTATATACAACATTTTGATTAGATAATAACTCTAGTTGATCTTTGCCTCTCTTTATAAAACTTTTGAGTGTATTAGGTATAGAATAAGCTAGTTTCCAGGTGAATTTGCTTGTAATAGGTAAAAAACGCTTAATATATTTAATTCTATACACGAAAGACTACAGTTCACTATGGAAGTTGGCACAAATAATACCATAAATTTTCTTGATATAAAGATCATTATAGAGTATCAGAAAATCATATTTGATATTTTCCATAAAACCACATTTTCTGGCAGATTTCTAAACTATCATTCCAACCATCCTATCTGTCACAAAAAAGGCATAATCACTAACATGATAGATAAAATAATTCGTTTGTCTCATCCACAATTTCATCAAAAAAACTTAACTGAAGCCATCAACATATTTCTCAATAATAGTTATCCTCTTCCTTTTATCTTTCATACTATCAGTAACAGAATAAAATCTTATATACATAATAATAACTTTTTACATAACAATAATACCAAAGATAAGTTTTTCTCAGTACCATATGTAAAATCTATTTCTGAAAGTTTTTTACCTATTACAAGCAAATTCA
>NW_017277008.1:74713-93917 GCF_001594065.2 Cyphomyrmex costatus
TATATATATATATAATAATAATAAATATTTTATATTATACATATATTGAATAATATTTTTAATTAAAAGAGTTAAATTTTAATTAAAAGAGTTAAATCGCGTGCCCGTCATATGTGATACAGCATGCAACACTGGTTGACTGGTCTGCTGGTTAGATATAGATAGATAGAGTGAGATGATAGAATAGATATAGTGAGATAACACATGAAGTCAAAGGCCCTCTATTATCGAAGAAACGAGACGTACATTTCTCTCTGGTTGACGACGTTAAAAACGACGTTTCTTAAAATTGAAACGTGAAAATTCACAGATTTGGACTTTGCATCGCGATATCTCCGCTCGTAGGGCACATAGAAATAAATTAAAGCACTTTTATCATACAATTTAAGTATTTCTTGTCGATTGAGCATATGTAGAACTTGATCGGTTCAGCCGTTACTGAGATCTGATCATCTCGACCCCGAAAAATTCTCCGTGTCGCGTAAAAGAGGCACGGCAGTGTCATGCGGTTGGCTTAGCGCCGAGACACTACCGTGTCTCCAGATAATAGATTCATAATCGTTATATAACGAATGGAACACACACACGCACGGGCGGGTGCAAGGGGGTGGCCTTCGGCCTCCCCCACATCCACACCGTCGACAGATGTCTGCCCCGACAGTACTATCATAGCAACAGTACAATCGTAGAAGTCGTGTGCTCCTGTGGGGGAGGGAGTAAAAGTAACTTCGCGTGGAAAGTTTAACGTTCCTGAACAGGGAAAGGTGTAGAATAGTACTTATATATATATATAATACATACATGTATTATATATCATATGTTAATTTTTAAACTATGATTGTTAATAACTTTTTAACGAAGGGCGAGCGCCGGCTAAAACTTGTTGGAGGTTACTCAGGGTCATGACCTTGACAACATATGTCAAGGTCAAGGTCATTGGAGGTGGCTCCCCTAAAGTGAACAATTACCAACATCTTTTATTTCTAAGAATTAATAATTCTTAAAAATAAAATAAAATATAGAATTAGAGAATAGGAAAACCCAACAAATACGATTGAAGTAGAGTACATGCAATAAAATGTGTTTCCGACAATCTAAGAAAACGTAATAAAAAACGATCTTTGAATTGTTTATTCAATTCGATGCGTCACTACTACTGAGTTTCATTTTGTTTCTCATAAATCTCCATTCAAAAGTTTGACTCTCGTTAAAGATTTCTAAAAGAAAAATATTCTTCAACGAGTTAACTTGATGGACAAGTGAAACTTATTCACGACTTAATCATTGTCCTAACTTCTCTGTTTTATACACGAAAAGATCTCGTATTATTTTAGATAATGTATAAACATATCTCTATATTGTTTATAGCATCATAATTTATTCTTATTATCAGAATTGTTTGATTTATAATTTTATAAACTTTAGTGTATGTGTGATGTCCTCTAAAAATACTCGAGAACGAGGACAAGTACCCTGATCCAATGAAAGAAAACTCTTTATCTACACCTTCAAGCGATAGAGAACGGGTAACGCCGAAAAAAGATTAACGAGAAGGAAGCCGAATGGATACCGTTATAAGCAGACAAGTGCTCATTGATGAGAACATCCTCTTGCCCTTGGGAACGAGAAATCGCCACCGAAGGCGGAAAAACAGCTAAAGGCAGTCAACGGCATGGAATCAAGCTGGCAAGGAGAAACCGCCTGATTACTATGATTTCCAAGACATCTCACCAGGGAATGTAAGTAACTCGTTACTTGTAACGAAGTTACAGTTACAAGTTACTTTTTTGGTAACTTTACTGGTAACTGCGTTACTTTCTTTTTTTGGTAACTGTAACGGTAACGAGTTACATTTTTTGGGTAACGGTAACGAAATTTACAGTTACTTTTGTCGTTACTTTGCACATGATTGAACACGGTTTTATTGGATACATGCTATTTATAGCGCTTATCAATAAGACTTTAAAGCCCTTAGACATTCGGCCGTCATGATTCAGTAATTATTTTACACTTCTATCTTCTATGTCATACATAGGACAAACAAATATTTCAGTTTGATGCATATTTTGCAGGTTTTAGAATTACAAAATTGTGTTTAAAAAAAATTAAAAAATAAATTAAATAATAGTAAAATGAGCAGGGCTACAAACCCAAAAGTGAAACAGTTTAAAAGACGATGACAATAAGTGTCGAAACGTCGTTTATTTTTATCTTGTTTTATCCATGCTATTGTTCTAATATATATTTATACATTTAATTACATTGGCCGGTATTCATAGTCAGTTCTTATTTGAAGACTGTCTTAAGTAATGTCTTAAGGTGCTAAAGCGACCCTCCGATTGGTTCGTAACTCTTCAAGACTGAACTTAAGACGGTCTTGAATATAAGAACTGACTATGAATACCGGCCATTGTCATCGTCGTTCTTATCGGAAATAAACTGTTTCATTTTTGGCTCGTAACCCTTCTCATTTTACTTTTATTTAATTTATTATTTGAGCCATTCTACATTGTTTTTTTTTATAATTTTAAGCAATTTTTTGTAATATTTCTATTGTAAATATGTTAACATTTTAATATTATTTTAAATTGTCAATGAAATAAAAAGGCAATTAAGAGTCAATATTTGTGTGAATTAATAAAACATTTAATATATTATAAATTAAAATAAAATATCAATAAACTAAAATTCACACTTTAACTCACATGAATGAATAAACCAGAGAATAGAAATCCGCCTGGAGACCTGATTAGTAACCGGTGCTGTAATGTGGCCGTGACAAGCAGTGTAAAATAGGATACCATGCTGGAGTAAGGGAACAAGCCCCACATGAATGATAGACTATTGTTGGGTCCATTTGCAAGCTACAACTTAGAAAGAACCGTCTTGGTCAAAGAATATCCATCGGCACCTAGAATGTGAGAGGCCTCTTTAGCACGGGGAAGCTAAATCTCTTAGAGCGAGAGTTAATAAGAGAACGGATGGATATATACGGCATTGGATATATCCGAAATGTATTGGAGAGAACAAGAACATTTTAGCACGGAACACCATAACATATATATCTTAGGAGGATAAGACAGGGGAAGGAATGGAGTCACTATCATCGTAGATAAAAGAATCGCACAGACGGTCAGATCATACCTATCAATAACAGAGTAATCAACCTTTGTTGCTAAGCCTGAAAATATTCACTTGGTGCAGGTGGTATATGCTCACATGCGTAGCATTAGACAAGGAGATAGAGAAGGCTTACGGGATGATAGAAGAGATTTTACGGGAAATCCCGACGAAGGAACCGGTGATTATTATGGGCGATTTCAATGCGAAAGTAGGAAAATCCAAGGAATCGCACCTGAGAGGCATAATACGTGAACATGGCCTAGGGGAATGAAACGAAAGGGGAGAACGTATAATTCAATTCCTGATAGAAGACGATCTAACCGTGATGAATACTATGGTTGAACAGCATGCTAGGAGACTGTCAATATTGACCAGTCCAAATAAAGAACATCAAAACCAAATTGATTACGTTCTAGTTAGAAATAGATGGAGATTGTCAAATCAAGAACATAAAGGCTAAACCGAGGGCAGACTGTAACATCGACCATAAATTACTCTGGGAATCCTTTCCCCTAAAACTCAGATTATTGAAAAGAGGAATAAAACAAGAGCTGTGGAACATTGGAAATAAAACCATCTTCCAACAACAGCTAAATAATACCCCCGACCTAAGAATAAATAAAGATGTCAATGAGCAAAACATCAGGAGCTGGATTAAAGAAGCGGTCAGGAAGAGCGGTAAAAACCAAAACACAAAAAAAGAAACATTTAATGATAGATGCATGCCGGCATGAGTCCCGCGAACTACTCAAAATTGTCAAATACCTGACCAGAAAATTTAAGCCTCGGAGACAAGCTATTAGAAACAAACAAAGAATAAAAATAACGGATTCGGAGGACATCGCAGAAGTGTGGAAATAATACTGCATCAAACTTTTCAAGGATGATCAAGCTCAAACACTTCCATCGCTAAGAACCGAGGAATTTGAACCCCCGAGCTTAAGATCAGAGATAGAAAAAGCAATCGCACGACTGAAAATAGGAAGTCACTATAACCAGATGATATAACAGAGACACTCAAAGCCACGGGACGCATTGGCATGGACGCGTTGACAAATGCAACAACATATGGATCACAGGGAATGGTCCAAAGAGTGGTCTCATTCAATTTTTGTACAAATTTACAAAGAAGATGCGCCCACAGACTGCTCGAACTACAGGACAGTGACTTTTATACCCCATACTAGTAAAATACTACTACACGTGATCCACGAAAGACTTAAAAGTTTCCTATTACTGAAGATTGCAGAAGAATAGAGCGGATTCATACCAGGGAAGGGTCTGCACCAGAAAGCAAATCCTAAATACACGTCAGATTGTAGAGAAAGCAAGGAAATTCAACGTCAGGACCTTTCTATATTTCGTCGACTACACCAAAGCGTTTAACTCGGTGAAGTAGCCTCACCTGTGGAACCCTGTTGGAAATGGAAATCTCACGACATTTGGTGAAACTCGTACGGAGCTTCTATGAAAACAACACAGTAACGGTCAGAGTGTGCCAAACAACGTCTGATAACCTGACTGCGGAGGCAGGCACAAGGGATGCATCCTCTCGCCACTCCTGTTTAATATCTACACGGAACAGATTATGAGAGAGGTTTTGGAAGAATTAGGAGGGAGGAATCTCTGTAGGCGGCAAAAGAATTAACAACCTGAGATATGCCGACGATACGCTAATACTGGGTGCAGACGACAAGGAGATAGAAACTATCATGGAGAGACTTATTCGGATCAGCAGGAAATACAGCCTAGAGATCAACAGAGCCAAGACAACAGTGATAATCATCGACAGGAAGAGAAACAACTAACTCGACCTGAGAGAGGTGGCGGGTTTCGAGGTCGTCAAAAGATTTGTATACTTTGAATCCATGATCTTCAACAAAGGAGGATGTTCAGATGAAATAAAGAGAATAGCCATGGCAAAGACGACGACAGTAAAACTGACTCGAACATGGAGGGATTGAACAATATATATATAACCAAGAACACGAAACTACAATTAATCAACGTCCTCATTTTTCCCATTATAACCTACGCTGCCAAGACTTGGACAACCAAACAAGTAGATAGGAAAAAGATAGAAAGTTTCGAGATGTGAGTATATCGGCGCATACTGAGAGCGTCCTGGACTGAGCACCGCACCAACGTCCCCGTACTAGGAATTAGAATTCAGGATAAGACTCCTAAAACGAATTGTTCAAATGTATCTACGTTACTTTGAGCATATAGCACGAAGAACAAACACCATGGAGAAACTGGAGAAGTAGAGGACAAAGTAAACGGAAGAAAATCAAAAAGTAGATCCCTGTCCCGGTGGGTGGACCAGCTGCAGACCCTAGTTGATAAAATCCTACAAGAGGCAATCCACATGGCGGAGGATCAGCAAGACTGGCAAGAGCAAATCAGCAGAGCAGGCTTTGAAGATGTCACCTCGCCTTGACAAAGGCAAAAGACCGAGGAGGAGGAGTGTATCATTTTTTGAATACTTCTATCTTATTTTTTCTCGACAAATTAAAAATTGAGTGGATTTAACTTTGTTTCCAATCGTCTTGCATATAGAAATATGCACATAATCTGGAAATGTATCTTCAATAAAAAAAATGTAATATATATATTTTTTTCAGGTAAAAGTTTGAGGAAAAAGAATTCCGAATGTTGGAGATCAATCGCGAATTACCGACTGCCTTGCTCTCGCAAAACGGCGAAAAAAGATTATTCCAATCCAAGCAAGTAAGGCCTCGCACAAACAGCTATCATTATTTCCTCTTGCTCGCACCCGCGCCTGCAATCCAGTTCGGTATGTCTTTCTTCGTTCATCAGACGTGTATATTTCTTTCTTCCGCGCAATATACATGCACTCTGCACGCACTCGCGCGCGTGTCGAACGGACGTTCCTCGCGTGCAGCTGCCACTTGAAACATGTACCTCACGTTAACCTTACCTGTTATGCCCGACGCCCGTCTACGATATTATCAATAAGCATAGTGAATTGTCGCGTTAAATTATCTTTCCACGAATATTTAAGAATTAATGTAGTAGATTCTCGATTTTAATTATGTCATCTCGATATCATGCAATCAATGATGATTATATGTATGTAAAGAAAGAATACTTTCTTCATTTGAATTTGCTGCGCTGGAAGTCTAGTTGTCTTCCGAAACGATAGAGCCCTCAGTTACAGTCCTGAGAGACTTGGAGTGGGAGAAACAATGAAAAGTGAGACAAAGGTGTGAGAAACACGTATGCAGATTCTTTGTGATATTCTTGCATATAGAAACTAATAAATAGTTCTAATAGAGAGTGAAAGAATAAACTTCAATTGTCGTTTCTCTTATTACAGGTAAAGTTGTAAATATTGTTGTAAGTATGTTTGTTGTTGCAACAGCGAATAAAGTTTAAAACTCTTATTACAGAGCAACACTTCGAGTTTTATTCATATAACTCCACCTTACCATAGTTGGTAAAAATTGTCTTACATGTATATATTGATATTTTACTATTCTTCAGAAGATGTTTAAAGAATTTGAAAATACATTTAAAAATGGTTTTTTTATTGCTTTATATAAACTTTATGTGTTTTTTTAGAATATTTTATGTTAATATATGATAGAACAAAATAAAGAAATTAATTTTCTTGCTGGGTTTAAACGCGCGTATATTATAGTTTTTTATTGTTAAATTAAAAATAAGAAATGTCAAATCAATTTAATATATTAGATGTTCAATAATAATAATGTATAAATAATATAATAATAATGTATAAATTAATGTAAATTATTAAATATCCTAGTCAATCCTTCGATAATTTATATATTTTATTAATTGCGTGTTTAATGAGTATATTTTGTCTGTACGAAAAGTGCAAATCTTAGATTTTATGAATTTTACGACATCTTAATTTATTGGCAGATAACGAATTCGACAGAATGACAAAAAGATTGAAGAGCGAGAGTAGCCCTATGATTGGGGAAAGAATCAGAGGAACGCAACGGCCGATCGGTGCGATCGAGGAAATTAAAAAGATTTTTTTTTGCCTCATGCGATATCAACGTTAATTCGCGTACATACGGTATCTCCACCGATATATTATCTCAACGACGTGTGCGTGATACTTATTTCGATAACCACCGCGACGCGACATTGTATTTTATATCGAATAATCAAGCCGAGGGTACCACTTTGCCTGGTATAATTATCGCTGTCCAAAACAAAATGCAAATAACCCCTCTCTCTTGTCCTGTAGTCTTGGTATTTCAGTGCAAGCATGCCACGCGGCGATATTATCTTAAACGTAGTAATATATTTAATGACGTAAGAAACGGGTTCAAATGCGCGCGTTACGTCACGCAACTCCGCTATGCGCTTAACACAAAGTCGAATATCTATGAGCTCCATCACTGTCGGACCAGTATTTATAAGGAGATCATAGAGAAAGAGAGAGGGGGAGAGAGAGAGAGAGAGAGAGAGAAAGAAGCTAAACAACTGTTAGTTTATATGTATGGGTTTATGTCATTATAAAGACTGGTCTTCGTCGCACGTGAAAAATCAATATCGATACGAATGAGACTCATGAGGTTGATCATCAGCTAAACAGAGTCGAGAAGAATTTTTAAAAAGAATCCTGAGAAATGTTAAAATCGAAAATACATCAAATAATGTAGAAAAAATTATATAAATAGTAAAAGTTGCTACAATAAGAAAATATAGACGAAAGTTTTATTATAAAATTGACGAAATATCATTTTAAATGTGAAAATAGGCACAGACAAAGAGAGCATTACTGTTAATGTCGTGTGAAGAACTGTGCATAAATAACACACAAATTAAGTTTCTTCTTCTATAAGAAAAAGAAACTCCAATCTAAAATATTTCAAATTAAAAATATTTTTTTGTATCAATTATATTTCTCAATTATAGTTATAGTACATTTTCTCTCTTTCTCTTTCTCTCTCATTTTATTTAATCTTAATTTATTAAAATTAAGATTTGTGTAGGACCGTTGATATTGAAAATCAAGTAAATATGATAATGAAATCGGCCGATGATGGTCAAGCAGGATTTTGGTTGCTAATGTAATGTGTGAATTTTATTTACCACGTATGTAGTCAATCGCGTGCCGAAATTTTTTCAGACTTACAACGCAACTCTAATCAACTACCGTAGTAATATCATTTTAGTTAAATTGACACAAGCAATCTAACAAATTTTTGATGTTTATAGCATCTTTTTGGATCTTAATAATATGTTGAAAGACATATTAAAATCTAACGATGTAATGTTAAAGTAAAGATAAATCAAAATCTGTGAAAAATAAGATTGCGAAGAATATCACAAGTTGGCGTTTCGTCCCGGCTTCCCACTACTAGACTCATCAGTAAGGTAATGTAGTGGGAGCCTACCTTAGACACCTGGGAGAAATAACAGATACACATGTA
Organism: Cyphomyrmex costatus; assembly: GCF_001594065.2. NCBI lineage: Eukaryota > Metazoa > Arthropoda > Insecta > Hymenoptera > Formicidae > Cyphomyrmex > Cyphomyrmex costatus. Next base: position 83,272 of record NW_017277008.1, read on the forward strand.
TCTCGGTACTTGCGAGAATTGGCAAGAGTAACTATAGACCTCTGTTGGCTGGTCGACGTAGTGATATTCTTCACAATGCTTTCCGTTTAAATAATATTTGAACGTATTTTGCAGTCAACGTTTTTCTAAAATTAAGATTTGTGTAGGAACGTCGATATTGAAAACCAAGTAAATATGATAATGAAATCGGCCGATGACTGTCAAGCAGAATTTTGGTTGTTAATGTAATGTGTGAATTTTATTTACCACTTATGTAGTCTTTTAAATTGCACCTCAATCGCGTGCCGAAATTTTTTCAAACTTACAACGCAACTCTAATCAACTACCTTAGTTTGTTAATATTTAAATAAATTAATTAATAAAATTAAATCAATATTTAAATATTAAATCTTATACCGTTATATGAGAAACACAACCAATAAGAAATTGCCTTTAACGGTCGAGCTGGATCTTAGGTGCTGTTATATAATTCCGCACGAATTTATATCCTACGTATGTGGTCTTTTAAATTGCATGTCAAATAATTTTTCAATCTTGAAACGCAACTCTACGAAACTACCTCAATAATATCACGAGTTAAATTGTTTTAGCAATTTAACAATTTTTTATGCTTATTACGATCTTAAATCGGTCTTAATAATGTTGAGTGAAAAATCAAAATCTGTAAATAATTAATTCTTATTACAAAAAATATTACCTCGGCCGAGAGTCGAATTCGAATCTCTTACATTCCGTGCGAGCGTCCTTATCAGTTAGACTATCAGTTAGACAGAGGCCTTATTTAATTACTTTCATTTGTTATTATATCTCAATATTATTTTATTGTTTGTTTAATTTCTATTAATTTTTATATACTATATGTAAATGTATCTTTAAGATCTGAGCAGTTCTCTAAACACTCTATTGACTTTTGCTCATTATAAATATAATTGTGCATTAACGCTTAAAAAGATTTCATTCTAGAAAGCACAATAATAAGCTATTTATCTATTTATTTCTATCTTTTAATATGTAACGTGTTGGATTACATAGAATAGTTACTAATGGCCAATTTTTTCATTTCCAGATAAATTGCGGATAACTTTATCCAGAATATATCTCTATTGTATTCTAAGAGATACCTCCTAGATAAAAGTTATCTAGAGGTGAAGAAATTGAAGATAAGTCAGAGAACCAAATGCATTGTAAAGTTACATTTTTGATGGATCGGGTGCATGACTATATCGCGATTATTTGACACACCAATGAAGAGCATGAACGGATATGACAATTAAGTTTACGATCGAATCTCTCGTTCGCGAACATTCGATCGAGCAAATCTTCACAGAACACAATTGCAAACACACACGATGCGACTGAACATCTCCAACGTTGGGATTTTGAGACGTTGGGTGGATAACGGGAGGTGAGCTAAGTGGTTAAAGGCTCAAAGTGAGATAACTGGTCATCGAAGCGATATTGCAACGTATCAATCGAGAAGAGAGAGAGGGGGGGAAGGAGGAGAAGGATCTCCCTCGACGTCGTGGATAACCACAGCGCTATAATTGTCCGAGTAATCTCTCATCGGGTGATGAGGGAGGATTAAGGGGGAGAAGCAGGTGATCGAGAAAGATGCAATCCGGAAGCTACAATCAGGCGGGACTAAAACCTCTAAGAAATAGGGCAATCAATTTATTCTGTTATCTTTTAAATTTTAATTGAGAAGTTATCGTATTTAAGGTTTCGAGGAATTCAAGTTAAATCCAAACATGTAAATTACAAGCTTATGAACATATCGGATACGTAAAATTTCTCGTGTCGGTCTTTATCGTCTTGATCGCGAACATATAACTTATCACGAGAGACATCGGAGCTGCTGCGGGTGAGGAACTATCCGTCACAGAAACGGAACCGAGGTCGAGTCTGACATTTAACAGGAAGTCAGATTAGGAGGAGCACATGTCCTCGTGGTGGAATTCGTTCTCACGTTGCTGATAGTATTTAGCGTAGGAATGCGGTTTGCAGTTCGAGCCGGTTATCACGCGGTTACCCTTGCTATCCATAATTGACGCATGCTTGCATTAGATTCAGAGGTATCTTATCAAGAACACAAGAATTTCTGGATATGCTCGAGCAGCACCTATCTGTCCTCATTCGCTTTTTCTCGCGTATAAATCGGAAAAAGATGAGCGGTCCTGGCGCGCGAGATAAATTGATTAAGTGATTGTTGCTCCAATCATTTTAAATGAGAAAATCCGATTTTAACTTTGATTAAAATTTTGTTCGATGTATCTAAGTTTGCCGAGAAGATCGAAATAGATCGAAGAAAAAATTACGATTAAACACTAAATTGGTATTTTATAATTTTGAACAATTTATATGAGTATTCAAATAAGATAATTAGATTCTATATGGTTACCCTAAGCTCGACGACTTTTTCTATTTTTTTAAATCTAAAATTTAGAATAGAATTCTGTTTATAATAATGCGCATCGTGTAAAGTAGACTTAAGAATGTACAAAGAATTTTAAACAATTGACATATCTACTTAATTCATTCATAATGTGTTTAGCAGGTGAATTAAAATCTTATGTTTCATTTGTGATGTTAAAGATTATATATATAATTTCATTTACTTTGTAAAATTATATATACCGGGTGGGGCAATAACTCTGTCCATCTTGAATATGTTTGTAATGTGTTTTCTTTACATCAATTGATTCACCTCATTATTTTGTTCACAAAAGTATTAAGGTACAATTATCAAAAAGTCAATAGTTCACGAGTTATTAAACATTTTATGACAATATGCACCAAAAGAATGTGTAAAATATCTCGTAAACTATTGATTTTTTTATATCTCTACCTTAATACTTTTATATACAGAATAATTAGAGGAATAATATAGTGAAAAAAATTCATATAATTCCATTTAAAAAAATGAAGTTGACCTTAAAATCTCCGAAGCGCCTCCACCTAAAAAAATTATGACTAGCATAGTTTATAGTTCTCTTGATGCCCTACAACTTTTGTAATAACAATATTTTCATATCTCTAAAAATAGCGGAGATATTTAAGATGGACAGAGTTATGCCCCACCCGGTATAATTTCATTAACTTTGTTATCGCGTTTGTCTTATATACTTTTAAACAAAGTTGACAAATGCTAATGTTTTTAAGAATAAAATTGTGTTTCTTTTTTTAAACATGTTTCTAGTACTTCAAATATATTTTAACAATTATAAAAAAAAAACATGTTTAAAGCATATTAAAAACATCGATTAAATATGTTTTAAATTGTTTAACACATGTTTAAAATATATTCTTTACCAACCCTTTTTCTAAATATATAAAAAATATTTTTCCTACATTATTACTGTAAAAGAGAAGACATCAATGTTAATTGAAGAAAATACAAAGAGATATTGAGAACTTCTTCTCTGGAGGAATGGCCACTTCGAAGTTGGTAGCCTCTTAAAGGATCGTAATTTTACGCTTCATCCTTAAATCACAAGAGTTCAAGACGAATCGGGATTCTGAAGCCCCGCGGGGAAGAAAGGGCTAGCTACCCGTTGTAAGGCGGTGCACTTTGATCGCATTCAAGCTACGGATTCCCCGACCGAGTAGGTCGCTGCTAAAACGGGGGTTGACATTTTCCCTTTCCCTTCGTCGGGGATCTTCCAATCCTCTGTCTCGGTCCGCGGCGTTCCTCTTTCTTTCTTTGTTTGTCTCTCTTGGTCCCTCTCACCGACGGACGTGGCAGTGACTAATTATTTAGGGTGAGTTCACGATCAGCCCTGTCTATCTTCGTCTCTCTCTCTCTCCCCCCCTCTCTCTCTCTTTTTCTTCATTCCTCGCTCCTGTCTCGACCCGTTCTATTCTTCACAGGAAGGAAAGAGAAAGAAAGGCAACGTTTCATCCTCTCCTTTCTCCATGACCATTTATTTTTCCCCTTCGGACTGCATTTCTGCGAAGCTAAACGGAACACTTATATGGACTTCGTCACCGGCAAACGTTCGTTTCGTGCCGACGTAGAGTATACCGCTACATCGCGGAGACTATTGTTTTGTACCGGTTAGGCCGAACTCCGGCCGAAGTAGGACTCGCGCACTGTCCTTATTAGCAATTCAAATTGGCGGCAATTTTTTGAGTGCATTTTTGACCTCCTGTATCGGGGGCTCATTCGCCGCACCACTCTCCGACTTTTGTCCCCGTACACAAGCCAAGACTCGGGTGCGCCGAAACTCCTTCTCTCTTATTAAGGCCACCCTCGCCATATTAAGAACCACGTGCGCATTTAAGGACTTCGAGTAATAATTGGACCCTAAGCCAGCACGGGCATATTTTACTCTCTGCATTTCTCTACATCTATTCGTCTCTCTTCCTTTTTCCTTGTCGTATCGCAGTCCGATGGGACAACAAAAGGAATCGAACAGTCTGTAAATCGCATCGCGCATGTTTGTGAAAGTCCTACATTCACAAGGCGCAGCGTGTAATTCGATCTTTGAATCAATTTTAGTAACAATAATCAATAACGTTGAAAAGGCGAAGTAAGTGTTAAATTAAAATTAACTAAAAATAAAATAAAGCTGTTGATATATTTAATAAGACTACAATTTTTTTATAAACCGTAATTTAATATACTAATTGTAGTCTTATTTTAGAATTAAATATGTCAACAGTTTTATTTTATTTTTAGTTAATTTTAATTTGACTCTTATTTCGCCCTTATAACGTTATTGATTATTGTTTATATTAAGAGTCCTTGTTAATTTTCAATTTAATTGGTTTTAGTAACATTATCAATCAATACAGCACATATAAATTTGTTAATAATTTTTTGTTTATTTTTGCATAATAGTCTATATTTATAAAGTTATAGCAATTTCAAAACACAGTTGGACAACTGATTATTTAAACGCGACGGAATTGCCCGAACTCGAAAATGACGTCACAATGTTACTACCGAATGCTGCCGAAAGCGCGTAATATACCTATGTATTGTTTTACGTTCGGTTGATATTTAATATGGATTTAATACATATCATAACAAGATATAAACATGAGCAAGTTGACTGGATTCAAAAATTATCGATGCTGTTTTGTACTTTTGTGCAAAAATAGCATGAAAAATGCACACAGTAAAGTGTTTATGGTAGTCCCACGTGAAGAAGCAACAAGAAGGTTATGGTTTCGATTGGCACGACGTCTGAATGAACCAACAAAATCAAATTATTTTTGTTGCGAAGATCATTTTGTTGTAAGTAGTGAACTAATATTATTATTCAATAGTGAAGTAATATTATTATCTATTTAATTTGTTTTAATTCGTGATAGTACCGCGGTAGTTTATTAGATTTGCGTTCCAAGACCGATTGTTCGGCGCGCAGTTTGGAGGTATTACGTATTAAGTATATAAAAATTCACACGAAATTATATATAAGCAATTAAAGATCCAAGCTATAGGCTGTTATAGGCTTTGTATTCGTATTAGTTATGATTTTACATTAACGATCTTTATAGTATTGAATATTGATTATTATCTATATTTCTAATGGGCTCATAAATAAACTTGCATTGCGGCTATTGCATTTCTAACCTCAGCAGCGTTAACTTGTCACTTTGTTTTATAAACTCAGTTACGATAAATATGTCAACCTTAGGCAGTTGAATCAGCTTTAATAAAATTTAATTTTAGAATATTTGCCATATTTGACACGATATTTTTTCGATAATTCGACGAAACACTAAGCAAAACTGTCATGCAGCCGGAGGAGCGAAAACAAGAAGCAACATCGCGACGTTACACCAATAGCGTCGCGTTTTTATCTGTTTGAATTTTCATGAACATTTGACCTTTATTATTAAACAAATTGAACAAACAATTCTATTTTTATGAATCATTTTCATAATGCTTACATTTTGATAAATTAACCAAATTTATAAATTAAAACATTTATTTAAAGACTGAATTGCTATGCAATTGGATTTAAGGTGATGCTGGACCCGCCTCTATTATCGACAAAACAAGTGTTTTTGACGTTTTCGTTCCTGTCAAACTTCTTCGCAGTAGTTCAACAGAATAAAAATTCCTTCTCCACGATTAAAATATTCATGCTAATGTATCTGCCTCTGGTCTATATTGTGTCCAAAATTGGAAAAAGTATGAAATTATAGATTCATTGTTTTGAAAAATGCAAAAGTAGCGTCACTTAAACCACTGTAACTTGTAAAGGTCCGATTGAACTAAAATTTTGACACGTATGTTTGAAGGTTTAGATTTTCTAAAAAATATATGGATTTGTTATTAGTGCGCCATCTATTATGTCAGGCCCGGGACTTATTGAGTGATGTGTTATAATCTTATAATAACGAAAGTATATAAACTTTAAAGTATCGGAATGTTAAGTATACAAAAATATTATTGTCTTAAGAAAAAAAGATAAAAACTTATAATTATTATATTCTAATATATTACGCAATTTTGGAGGGGAAATAGAAATTGCGTTTCAAGACCGACGAATGTTCGGCGCGCAAATTTGGGGAGATTACGTATATTAGTTAATTATTAATAGAACACTGTTCTTACTTTGGGTAAGTAAATATTGTGAAGAATATTACTACGTCGACCCACCATCAGAGGTCTATCGATATTCGCAAATTCTCGCAAGTACTGAGATACGCGTATATCTCTTTATATAGAATATCGATTTAATAACTTACACAGACGTCTAAGGTAGGCTTCCACTACAATGCCTTACTGATGAGTCCAATAGTGGAAGCCGGGACGAAACGCCAAAAATAACGTAATATTCTTCGCAATATATTAGAATAAAATTAAATATTTTAACGAATTTGTTTGCTCATAAACCCTTTCTCTCTTTATTATTAGTTTGAAAAACTTAACGAGCCTTCTCACTACATGTTTTAATTATTATATCTTATACTTTCTACATTTTTTAATGAAATTATTTCCAACTCGCGATAATTTAATATTACATATGATAAAAAATATAATATACAGTTCTATGATAATATAATATGTATATAACTTGAGAATATGCGAATAAATTTTATTCGAGAAATAGATCAAATTAGGGTAACAAAAGTAATGAAACAACTTCGTACTTGTCGATGCATTAAAAATCCTCTTATCCAGACTACATTTGCTTTCTTAAAAGTATTTGACGGTGCTACTCGTCCTCTTGACTATCAACAAGAAAGTCAATATTTTTGTGCATTACATTATGCCCGTTTCGTAGCGTTACGTCTAACAATTACTTTCTCGATAAAATGCTGAAAATTGGAAAGTTAGAAAGGAAATGCAACGAATTTTTCTTTGTTAAAAATTCTTCTTCCCCGAGAGTTTCTTCCGCCAAACTTCTCAAAGTTCGAAGATAATAGACGTTATTTGGCGCAATGATTTATCCACATAAGGATCTGGAATTGATGGCGACGATTTGTCGAAGATCCGTTTGTTGTTTGTTGTTAAAGCAATCGTATACTCATTAGAGAGATCTTTATAAATATTGATTTTATAGTTGCAGTCCTTTAAGTTTACTAGTCAACCTACAAGAAAGGTTAGGCAACTCAAAAATTCAAAAAATTCTGAAACTTTGTGTGCAAGTAGAGTAGTTCATCCGTAACACAAAACTATTTTTTGTTGGTACGGAATTCCACTCTAAGGGGGTGAAACATCCCTTTGAAAAAAATCGATTTTTTTCTTTCGAAACGAATATCGTCGAAACTATAAGAGATACAAAAAAATTTCCAATATAAAAATTGAATGGTTTCAAGAGTACTTTAGATATATAATAAAAAATTTTGGTAAATCTTCGGAATAGGGGAAACAGCTCCGATTTTCTTGACCTTGACATATGTTGTCAAGGTCATGACCCTGAGTAACTTTGTCTTAACAACTAGCCGTCGCTCGCCCTTCGTTAAAAAGATATTAACAAAAAAAGTTTCAAAAATAACGTCCTATTTCTGCTATATATACAGTATTAAATACTATTCTACATAGGTTTTGACCTTCCACGCGAAGTAACTTTTACCCTCCCCTCCCCCTGCACAGGGGCACACGACTTCTACGATTGTACTGTTGCTATGATAGTACTGTCGGGGCAGACCTCTGACGACGGTATATTCCACTTGTTATATAACGATTATGAGTCTATTACTTGATGTTTTACACACACACACACACACACACAGACACACACACTCACACACACACACACACACACACGGGCGGGTGCAAGGGGGCGGCCTTCGGCCTTCGGCTTCCGGCCACCCCCCTGCACCCACACCGTCGTCAGAGGTCTGCCCCGACAGTACTATCATAGCAACAGTACAATCGTAGAAGTCGTGTGCCCCTGTGCAGGGGGAGGGGGGGGGTAAAAGTTACTTCGCGTGGAAGGTCAAAACCTATGTAGAATATTATTTAATACTGTATATATAGCAGAAATAGAACGTTATTTTTGAAACTTTTTTTGTTAATATCTTTTTAACGAAGAGCGAGCGACGGCTAGTTGTTAAGGCAAAGTTACTCAGGGTCATGACCTTGACAACATATGTCAAGGTCAAGAAGATCGGAGCTGTTTCCCCTATTCCGAGGATTTACCATTTTTGTATAACGAGTCCTTACTTCTTTTCCTATTAATTTAATAATAATAATAATAATAATTTGTCCGACTGCTAAAACCAATCAAATATTTTTATGATATACAAATAAATGTACAAAATACTTAAGACTACTAAAAATAAAGCATGAATAAAGAAAATATTATTTTTATAAAATATTGTGTTTTAAGAGCAACTTGGTCTTAAGAACAACTACTTACAATGTACTGAAAAGAAACATATTGTACCAATAGTAACTCCGCACGAACAAAAAATAGTTTTGTTTACGGATGAACTACCCCATTTGCACACAATGTTTCAGAATTTTCTGAATTTTTGAGTTGCCTAACCTCCCTGTTGAATGTGATTCACGCTACTACGTGCCCTGTTCACGTAAAGTCTGATGGCTCTTCCACTAACAGTGCGTTGAGTAGCTCAAAAAGTTCGTCTTCGTTGGGGATGTTGAGGAAATACATCATCTGTTTATTTTTCATACTTACAGTAATATCTTGAAATTCAATACATTTATATTATGTATTAAAAAGAAAAATTCATTGAATTTTTCAATCCATTTTAGCATTTCCCATAGCCAGTAACTCTCTGGTTCTTGCTAGATTAGGAGATCTCAAGAGTTGTTTGGCTCGTTTACAGCCCTCTGCTCCCTTCCAGGAGTTCGAGTGCTACCATTCAAGCCACTCTTTGATCGTTTTTGTTCCTGCTGAGAATGGGACTTCGACGATCCTTTCAGCCGAAACCTTTTCGGTACCCTGCTTTGCCAGCTCGTCCGCTCCCTCATTTCCAGGTATCCCCTGATGTCCAGGGACCAATACTAGAGTTACTTGGTTAATTACCCCTAGTGTTGTGAGTGCTTGCATGCAGTCCCATACCACAGATGATTTTGTGGAGGTTCTTGCAAGTGCTTCGATAGCTGCTCTGCTATCAGTGCAAATATGTATTTGTTTTCTGCTTTTTCCCTTTAGCAGGAGTTCCGTACATTTCTGGATGGCCAGCACTTCAGCTTGAAACATTGCGGCCAGATCACCCATTGGTATGCTTATCTTGTGGTTGATATTGGGCCCAGAAATACCTGCCCCATATCGTCCGTTTGCTCCTGATCCATCCGTGAACCAAGTGTCTACATCTGGATTGGCTTTGTAGTCATGCTTGCTCCAGTCCTCCCTAGTCGGTATTTGAACTTTGAAAGTCTTCACTAACTGATGTCTTCTGGGTATCCTGACTTGTTTTAGATTGAAAGGGTGTTTGTCAGAAAGTCTCAGTCTTGTGTGACCGGTCCTAGTTTCCTTCCACTCACCCTGACATCTTAATCTGTATGCTGTACAAATATATCATATACACACTAAATACTTTAATTCTCGTGAAAATGTTTCTTATTATTGTATTTTATTACATCGAGATCGAGAACTATCAGCGCAAAGTGTTTTTACATAAAAAATTTTTCTATTTAAATAAATTTTTTTTAAAGAAGAATTAAATTACTTGGTTTCGAATAGGAAGATCTTTTAATAAGAATACAAAGGCATATACTTAGGTTTCATTGTATAAAGATAAAGATAATTCCACTTAGGTTTTACTTTTTAATTTAGTGGAAATTAAATAATAGTACTTTATGGGTTCTTAAAGATTAAAGGTACCACTTGTGTTTTACTTTTTAATTTGGTAGAATTTAACTTGGCGCCGACTGTTGATATCAAATCTTGCATACAAATGATAAATGTCATTAAAATTAAGTAATAAGGTATAATAACTTGGCGTCGACTATTGATATCAAATTTTTTATACAAATGATACATGTCATTGATTTAATTAAATAATAAGGATAATACCACGTAGGTTTTTAAAAATTAGAATTTAACTTGGCGCCGGCTATTGATATCAAATCTTTTATACAAATGATCAGGGAATGGAAGTAACTCGTTACTTGTAACGAAGTTACAGTTACAAGTTACTTTTTTGGTAACTTTACTGGTAACTGCGTTACTTTCTTTTTTTGGTAACTGTAACGGTAACGAGTTACATTTTTTGGG
>NW_017277008.1:94365-102161 GCF_001594065.2 Cyphomyrmex costatus
AATTGATTTTAAAAAAGTAACGGAAAAGTAACGAAAAGTTATTTTTCAAGTAACGGTAACTGTAACGAGTTACTTTTAAAAAGCGATAACTGTAACTGTAACTAGTTACATTTTTTACTCGGTAACGAGTAACTGTAACTAGTTATTTTTAAAAAGTAACTTTCCATTCCCTGCAAATGATACATGTTATTAGAATTAAGTAAATAAAGATAATATCACGTAGATTTTTAAAGATGGTTCTACTAAACAGCAAATGTAATTGGTCAGTTTTAGAGACCTTCTAACAGAGGCAAGTCCGCCATTTCTTAGCGAAATCCTACAAGTGAGAGAGAAATATAGGCCATTTCACTCTTTCACTCACACGAATATGTGCGTTCATATGTGTTCGTTTATTCAAGTTGATTTAAGTTGATTTAAGGTTGTGTTCGTGGTTTTTGCTCAGTACAAAATAATAACAAAAATGGGTGGTTGCACTGCACAATTCTGGAAAGTTATTTAATATCTGTCTTTAGTCAGGTTACGGCTAAACATGTTTTAAATTATCAATTGTTTCCTAAAATTATTAGAAAGTTTGTCGTATTCAAATTAAGAACATTAAGTAAGAAAAATACTAATATTAATAAAAGATATGATAGTAAATCATTGGCAGTACACATCTTTTTTAAATAAATTTTAGAAATGTTAAGTGTTTTTACTTTTGTCACTGATTTCCTAACCTTACTTTAATTTTATTTGAAAAAGATTTAATAGAATTAAGAAAGAATATTAAATATAGAAATTATTTAACGTATAAACAAATAGAACGAAGACAATATAAGAGTCAATGTTTAAAATTTAATACCAAAGTCAAAAATTAAATCATAAATGTCAAAAAACAGCTATTATAACAAAGTTATTTAAAGACAAAGATGTATATAACTGACGATAAAACTTGACATGTCTTTTTTTATTTGACGTATATTATTTATATTGATGTAAAAAGCACAGTTTTAATATTTCTATAATATTTATCATTACATACTATTTACATTCCAAGTAAAAATGCAGTAATTGAAATTTGAATACGAGCGGCAATCGCTAGGAAATGGCGGACCAATCAAAAGTGGCACCCTGATGGCCAGTCTCTGTTAGAGGGTCTATAGTCAGTTTCACAGTCGATTAATTAATTGACGTTGGTGAAACTGGCCCAAATGGTTTTTTGACCAGCAGCATCCACTCTTAGCGCTTTTTTCTACCTTTTTTTTTAGAAAGGTAAGTTTATATATACATACAAATGATACATGTCATTAGAATTAAATAAGTGTATAAGGATGGTACCTCTTAGATCTTTAGAGATAGAATTTTTAAAGACTAGTTACGATATATATTATGGGAAAGACTAGAAAACAAAAACAAAAAAAATCCGTCGCATTTTTAACGAAAACAAAATTCGGAACCATCGAAAACTTTTTTTTTATTTTTTTCGGGTATGCCCCTTAATATTTGTGTTAAAATAGTGTTAAAACCCATAAATGATAATGGTATACATATTAAAGAACTAGGGGTCAAAATCTCACCGGTCCCTCCCCGAAATCTCTCCGAGACTAGTCTCTTAAGACTAGTTACGATATATATTATGGGAAAAATACATATTATATGACAAGATAGTGAAATAAAAGGAGGGAGGATGTGCAATGTATCGAAGTTAGTATAAATTGTATATTTATATAGATATTTTAATATAAGTTACTTTTGTGATAATATATTATGTTAAAGTACAGATGTATCAAAAATATATATAAAAAATGATTTAAAGAATGATTTAAAAATATATTGTACATATATGAAGGAGAGTGAAAATAATGAGTAGTAGGACGAGTCGGGGAGAAAGAAGGGGGAGGAAATGCAGTAAGTCGAAGTTTTAATGATTATGGTTGGATATCACTCTGTTTTAAATAATTTAAAGTCAAATTGTTAATATATTAATATACACAATATGGTCCTACAAAAAACTATTTAAAAATGAAGGGCTAAGTACCAGTTATGTAATTAATTTTTGAAATTTAATTCTTTAAAGAATTAAACGTTCTTCAAAACTTTCACTTTAAAAAAATTAAATTATCTGGAGACACGGTAGTGTCTGAACGCCCGGGCGACAACTTTTTACCTAAAAGCGTTCGATTTGATCGGATGTTTCGTCCAGACGTTTCACCCAGATCGTTCAGAATGGGTTTAGAAAAACACCCAGACTACAACTTTTCGCCGCACTCGAGACTGCGGCCATTTCACCCGACGTGCCCAGAGAAGCCTATTTATGCCTACGCAACCTATAACCTATAAGAACCATATGATGATATGATTTGAGGTTATTATTATGTCTCACGCCATTTGAGCACCGAGACACTTCCGTATTTAACCGTGATAAATAGAATAATATAAATTATAAAGAATAGTTTGAACTTTAATATATAAAGATAATAATATAAAGAATAGTTTGATAGATAATAATATAAATATTTGATAGAAAATAATATATTTTATAGATGATATAAAAGAATAGTTTGAACTTGGTAAATACAATGGAAAATTGTATGTACAATAGGGGTGCTATTACATTATATAAAACGTTCTTCTTGAGTGATATCGAGTCCGATGACGATTCCGAAGAAGAGGTGCTAATAGAATTATATGCTAAGAAATTGTCAAATTCCCAAAATCACTTACGTATATAATCACTTACCAAGTTCAAACTATTCTTTTATATCATCTATAAAATATATTATTATCTATCAAATATTTATATTATTATCTATCAAACTATTCTTTATATTAAAGTTCGAACTATTCTTTATAATTTATATTATTCTATTTATCACGGTTAAATACGGAAGTGTCTCGGTGCTAAAATGGCGTGAGACATAATAATAACCTCAAATCATATCATCATATGGTTCTTATAGGTACTTCTTATAGGTTATAGGTTGCGTAGGCATAAATAGGCTTCTCTGCGCATGTCAGGCGAAATTGGCCGCAGTCTCGAGTGCGGCGAAAAGTTGTAGTCTGGGTGTTTTTCTAAACCCATTCTGAACGATCTGGGTGAAACGTCTGGACGAAACATCCGGTCAAATCGAACGCTTTTAGGTAAAAAGTTGTCGTCCGGGCGTTCATTGGTTCATTCTGAACGCACCCCTGTATCACATATGACGCGCGCGCGATTTAACCTTATAATTAAAAATATTATTCAATATAATATAAAATATTTATTATTATATATATAAATATAAAAATTGAAATATCGAAATATAGAGATATGTACATCGTCGAGAAAGTATAAGTGTCTACGTGTTTGATTTCGAGGAAGTGAGTGTCTAGGTGTTCGCCTTCGTGGAAGTGAGTGTCTAGGTGTTCACCGTCGAGGAAATGGATGTTTAGGTGTTCGCTGTCGAGGAAGTGGGTGTCTACGTGTTTGCCTTCGAGGAAGTGGGTGTCTACGTGTTCGCCTTCAAGGAAGAGAGTGTCTAAGTATTCGCCTTCGAGGAAGAAAGTGTCTAAGTGTTCGCCTTCGAGGAAGTAACAGTCTAGGTGTTCGCCGTCGAGGAAATGGGTTTGTTTGTAAGAAACGTCGTCGTCGTCGTTGTTATTGCCAGCTACGGAGTGAGGAAATGCATTCTGGAATTTTTGGCGCAAGAGATAAAAGTGGTCGCGACAATATCGATCGCTGCAATCTGTATAATCGTTAAAGTCGGATTATTAAGTGTCTCGGCAATAACAAAGGATTGAGGTTAGGAAATCGATGGCATAGAATAGACGAACACGTAAGTGAGGTTAGATATTTTCTGCTTTACTGTTTTATTACACAGATTCTCTGCTGTAATTCCGCTGTAAAAATATAAATTATTTTTTATGTAATTATTTGCTTTTTACAGCATTTGGTTAGGTTACTTATTTACCGAGACACTACCGTGTCTCCAGATCTGTTTATTTGTTTGGTAAATACCTTAATTTGTTTTCTCTATTTCTTATATAATTATAAAAGAATTGATTCTTTTTGTACTTTGTTGATAGGAAAAATCTGAAAAGAAAAAAGGTACGGATTTAAAAGATTCCTCCCTTTTCCTTTCAGGACTTTCCCTTCAATAAATCTGAAGATAAAATACAGCACAAAGAATCAATTCTTTTATAATAATAAAGATCAAACTTATTTATGCAGTTACTCAAAACATAAAATTACTTAAGGTAAATGTCCCAGTTTGCGACCATGACCCTGTTTGTGACCACTTTAAGACTTATATGTAATTAATCAGAAATTTCAAGTAATTTATCTCTGAAAACAATATTTATTACGTTTTTCAATTAATAATCCATCGTTTTGATATGTGATGTAGTGATATTTGGTAAACAGATAACTCATGAAAATGTGAAATAAGGTGCCCGTATCGTCATTAAGTGCAGATCGAGCACGTTGTTGTCGCCACGTTGGTAGACATGGCGTTTGTCGCGGCAAAGTCATAGCTGTGTCATATTGTCGTAGACAAACGATCATAAACAGTTTTTGTGATAAAGTTTTAGTGAACAAGTGAATAAATACTGTGCTATGTGTGAATTCTGAAAAAGGTTGGTAATTTTGAGTATATAAGTGAATATGACAAATCGGTTCAATAAAACATGCATGTTTCTATCTGTGATTGTCTCAAGAGAACTAGCTATAACATTAAATTTCGTTGCTTTTTTCAAAAAGATAACAATTAATACTCATCTCCATATGTTTCTAAACACGTATGAGTTACATTTTGGACGAATAAACGGAAATATTCGATGTATGCTCGAAGGAAAATTTTGGTGACAATGCTATCACTTTTGGCTAGGTCACTTACAATGGACATCGTGTGTATTGCATCATGTGCGTCGGTCACTAAGTGATACATGGTGATACATTCGATCCAATGCACCAGTCACTAACCGTGGAGTCACAAATAGGGCAAAATTAAAATCAAGCGGTCACTAATGTCTACATTTACATAGTTTGCTATTTATTTTTTTATATTTATTAGATTATGTTTACAACCCCAGTAAAGCATGTTTTTCGATACAAAAATGATTAATCTTGAGTTCGGTATAATTGATTCCTGATTTTAATCACTCTAGAGTATTTTTCATTCGTATTAACTCATGCGATTTTCTTATAAGGTCACAAACTGGGACATTTACCTTAGTTTTAGTATTGAAATCTTTAAAACTTTAAATAATTATCTAATAATGAAATATATAATCATGAATAGTAACTGATATATTATTGAAGGTGTTAGTCATAAAATGTGAACATTCATAAAATGTGTATCCTTCTGCTGCATATATACGTAATAATGATTTAACAACATATGTACACTAGTTGTTCATAATAGTAATGTTAAATCATTATTACGTATATATGCAACAAAAGAATATATACTTTATGTATGTTTACTTTGAACTGGCACCTTCAATAATATATGAGTCATTTTTCATGGTAATATGTACCATTTCATTATCTTTCAATAATAAAATGTATTAAGTTAAAATAGACAATTTGGTATAAGAATTCTTTTAAAATTAATATCGATCTTTTGTGATTTAAAAAAAACTGATATATATATATATACAGTTTAATCTCTCACCTAGAACTCTATATTTGATTTAAGATTTTGGAGTGTAAGTTAACTAGTTTTCAATCACATATATCTTCATAAGTATACGTTTACAAATTCTTATTCTAATTAATAATTATGATAATACCGTGAAGGATTGTTCTGATAATTAATTTCGTAATAACATTATACCGAAAAATTCTATTACATATAATCAAATACGCTAATAAACATAATTTTTGAAAAAAATGATTGAAATTATTTTAATTATTTATATATTTTGCAGGTACACAATTTAAAAGTAATTGATCAAAATAGTGTTCAATTGGGCCATAAAACGATAATAATGCAAAGATATTAGAGAGATCCGAGTACATTGAAAGTTCTTGATGCCAGTGCTATAATCTTGGATGTGACTAATGCAAAGCTTGTCGACAATAATGTTGCCCTAAATAAAAGTGGTGTCAAAATAGTTGACAACAACGCAGTATAGTACACATTACATTACAATAATAAAAGTACATTAAATTCTCAAGGTAATGCAATGCAACCGACAATTTCGACGTTAGAAAACAAACTAATATATTATTGAAGGTGCCAGTTCAAAGTGAACATTCATAAAATGTATATCCTTTAGTTGCGTATATACGTAATAATAATTTAACAACACATGCACCCTAGATATTTATAATAGTAATAATAAATCATTATTTTTACGTATATACGCAACAAAAGAATATACACTTTATGTATGTTTACTTCGAACTGGCACCTTCAATAATATATGAGTCATTTTTCATGATAATATGTATAATAGTATTTTTTATATACATATTCATTTCCATTTCATTATCTTTCAATAATAATATAAAAAACTATTATAGTTTGATATCTCTCACCTAGAACACTATATTTGATTCAAGATTTTAGAGTTTAAGTTAACTAGTTTTCAATCACGTATATCTTCATAAGTATACGTTTACAAATTATTATTCTAATTAATAATTACTATCATGATTGTTCTGATAATCAAATACGCTAATAAACGTAATGAGTGTTTTGGTTCAATGTTATTAAGAAATTGATTAACAGAATAATCGTTCCTCACAATATTAATTATGAATTAGAATAATATTTTGAAAATGTATACTTATGAAGATACACGTGATTGAAAACTGTAACTCACACATGTGCTTCAAAATCTTGAATCAAATATAGGGTTCTAAATGTAAGTGAGAGATCAAAATAACAGTTTTTTATATTTCAAAACTGAATCACAAAAGATGAGTATTAATTTCAAAAGAATTCTTATGTGCTCCACAATCTTGTATCAAATATAATGTTCTAGGAGAGAAGATCCAAATAACAGTTTTTTATATTTCAAAACTGAATCACAAAAGATCAGTATTAATTTTAATAGAATTCTTATATCAAATTGTCTATTTTAATGTAATACATTTTGTTATTGAAAGATAATGATTAATATATATATAAATAACCTTGGCATACATAGTGAGGTATTAAAGTACATGTTCCAGTTAGTCTTACAATTAGTCAAATCAGACGTAAGTTCGGCACTGTTGGGTATTACTGAAGAAGAAGAGAAGGGAGAACTGTTGTTTTTTTTTACCTTATTATTTTTTTATATATAATGACACGTATTTGGAGACACGGTAGTGTCTCGGCGCTAAGCCAAGCGCGCGACACTGCCGTGTCTCCTTTACGCGAAACTGAGAATTTTTCGGGGTCGAGATGATCAGATCTCAGTAACGGCTGAACCGATCAAGTTCTACATACGCTCAATCGACAGGAAATACTTAAATTATATCATAAAAGTGCTTTCATTTTTTTCTACGTGCCCTACGAGCGGAGATATCGCGACGCAAAGTCCGAATCTGTGAATTTTCACTTTTCATTTTTAAGAAACGTCGTCATCATTATTAACGTCGTCGACCAGAGAGAAATGTCCATGTCGTTTTTCCGATAATAGAGGGCCTTTGACTTTATGTGTTATCTCACTTTATCTATCATCTCACTCTATCTATCTATATCTAATGTTGCATTGTGTATCACATATGACGCGCGCGCGGTTTAAAATCTTATAATTAAAAATAAAATATTATTCAGTATAATATGAAATATTTATTAATAATATATATATAATGTTATTATATATATATATATATATATATA
>NW_017277008.1:102842-110458 GCF_001594065.2 Cyphomyrmex costatus
GTCCGGGCGTTCATTCTGAACGCACCCCAGTGTGTGCACACGGCACGCATGCTGCTGGTTCGATGACTCCGTGACGCCTATACATTCGGCGGTCTAATGACCGACGACAGAGTCTCGTATTTACATTGAAACGTAACGATACGTTACGCGCGTCGTAAGTAACCTGAGCCGCGAAACATTTGCGATAACGTTTGTCCCCCTGTCGGTCCAAACATAGTCACGAGCGCGAATATTAAATAAATTGTAACCAATTATATTCATATAATTAAATAAAAGGGTTCATTTTTAATAAAAATGGTGAAGTGAGTGTTTGTTCGACGGCCTTCGTTCTCTATCCTCGCCTTTCCTCGTGGGTTCCAACCGTTTAAGCGGACCATATCCCAAAATAATATCTTGTTGCACCGAGAGGTACAACAGCATCATCACATATCTTAAAAAAAATATCATCAATCCAACGATACGAATATCTGTAAGAATCACTGAAGATGGTCTTGTGATTTCCGAAATGTACAACATTTTAGTTAGTTTTATGTTCTCATTTATATCATAAAATTTAAGAACAACATTAAATTCATTTAGCTCTATATAAACTGTTCATTAATTTTAATTTACATTGCAAAAAGCGAGCGAAAGTTATTAACTTTTTATATGTTTATTGATCTTAGAAGCATAAAATCCTCCCTCTTTTAGTAAAGAAATTACTTTCTTTGCGGATACCTACATAGCATTTACAGTCTTTTCTATGTCGAGTCTGTAAAGCTTAAATTCTAACATCTCTTCGCGCGTACGTAAATCGCGTCTCAATCTGACTAGGGTGTATTTCGAGTAAAGTACATTTTACGAAAGCCTGCGCGCTTTAAGTTTATGAGTGTCCTCGTAGAGATGGAAACGCGATTTATAGAAACGCAATGTGCGCACTCCGCTCTACTCTGTGGTTGCAAGACTACGCGCACAATGTTTACGGAGGAGAAACGCGAATGCACGCATCAACCCTCCCGCGGATTATTATTCTTGCCACATCGGAAGAAATATCAAACAAGCTTTGCGCACGCTGTGTGCCGCTAACGCTGATAAATTAATGTCGCGCCAGTGTCTCGTACGCGAAATGTCATTTCGGCTTATTTGGGTTATCCATATTTGCTCTGCGCCCTTGTGAGCACACCTGTTTCGCCCTGCTCACCCTTGTGGTTGAGATAAACCAACGATAATTTTCAAAGCGCCAGTGTGATATGTGCTAGACGAGGGGGAGTAAAAGTTTATAAATTTTCCACGTAATCGAATAGTCTTGTTTAATGTGATCAACCCGATTACAGTCTTCATCGTTGTGAAAACAACATTGGATAGTGTGACCCAGTGCTATCATGTTTCCTTTCAATCTGAGATATCCCTGATAAATTTTTAGTTGACTTTTCATTAATGGGTAACGTTTAAGGATGAATTTTAGTATAATTGAATGTGACGAAATATAAGTACAGACAAATAAAATTATATTTTCAACCAATTTTAATCATAGATTGCTATCATAAGAAATTTAGAAGATGAAATTTAAAAAGGTATTCTAGATGAAAATTAATAAATCTGATAATGTTGTACGAGATTCACGTTTTTAACTTAATAAATTAATTTATTTTATTCATAGAGAGATTTTATACACAAAGGTACAATACTATTATATCGAAAATAAATTTGAAATATTATACATATATTGTGTTGAATAATATATTCATAAATTTGTAATTACAAATGTACTGTATAGTTGTAAAACATTATATATAAGTATTTCTAAATTTTTTATACAGCAAATTTTCTATTTGTGAAATCAAATTTATAAAATAATACTACAAACTTTGAAATTACTGTTACAACTGGGAATAATTCGTATAAATCACATGAAAGAGATCACATGAAGTCGATAGGATAAATATCAGAACCAATAATTGTTTTCTATTCTAGACAAAAATTTATTATCTACAAGACAAATTGGTGATACTAACGAAACGAATTGACAAATGTTGTGAATTATTATTCTCATACAATTCAAGTAACCCTCGCTTAATTTAGGTCGCGATTTCTGTATATGCAACGGGGATAGATATATTTGATTGTCCTCCATGTGCCTTAAATCATAGTGCTTTGCACGTAAACGAGGTAATTCATCGACGAGAAACCCTTGCTGCGCCTTCGTGTTTTGGACGGGAATCTCCCTGGGTGGTACCAGCCCGTGTGAAGCGTGTCTTGCGAACGTTCGATGCCCCCCTGGGAAGATTTTCATTTCTTCTCTCGGCAGTGTCCTCTACGGTTTTCCTCTCTACTTTGTGCTTTTTCTACCTCCTCCCGATTTCGCGGAGCAGCAATTTTCCACGGGAAAATTCGCGACACGTGCCACCGCTTCTCCGAAGAATTTTCGCATGTTTGCTGACATTCCCACACAGAGAAAAAAATTTCTTTAAATTAAAAAAAATTTATTGAATCCAAAGAAATTTATGCATTAGTATAATCCAATCGAACCGATGTTTCAATTAACAGACATAAATGTTTGGCTTTTTAACTAATACATATCGTTACCTAAAACTAAATATTTATTTGAAAAGAATGAATATTTTTTGTCAACAGAAACAATTTTATTGTTTTATTCAAATATTTTATTAATTCACTTAAAATATTGTATTATTTTAATAAAATCATAATATTGTTACATTAAATCACATCATTGTTTCACTTAAAGTATTGTATTATTTTATCTAAATTATAATTTCGTTAATCAGCATGCGTGTGCATACATTTAGCCTTTTTCAACTTTCTTAACCCATTAAGGCTCAGAAACCTGAAATTCTTAGCTCATATTCGAGCCCGATAAACCTGCAACTCATCCGTCAAAAGCCTTCTAAAAAGGAAGTAACTGGCAAGGTTAAGATAACTCAACGAGACTATTAAATATCGAAAGTATATCATATTTGAATAACATAAACGAAAGTTCGCTAAAATTCGCTTTGCGGAACATAACAAAATGGCGCCTGAAAGGCGCGGCGCGATTGATTTACGTTTCATTTTTTTTCATATCGATAATACAATGAAAATGAACAAGTCAGTAGTGAATTTTATTCAGAAAATTGTGCTCTTTAAGGTGATATTTTTATACTTCCGTAATATGAAGTCTGAGATGCAAAATTTCGCCGAAATAAATTTTTTTCTAAAAATTTTGCGAGTTTTGTGTGCTATATTACAATATAACTTTGTTATGTTACATTTTCGTAAAAAAATGTTCAAACAAAAGTTGTAGAGCACATTTTTTTACATAAGAATACATACGTGTAATATTTCCAAAACCATCATCACTGCAAAAATCATTATACATCTACTTGATTTAACATCTACTCCATGTTCATGATGGTCACTGTAACAATGTTTTACCGTGTATTACAGTAAAGAAGTGGACGTGGATTGTTTTTGTGAGATTGATTCAATCTGCTATTGTGAATTCAGTGGTAATTGCGAATGCTGCCAATGACAGTAAAAGCAACAAAGTTGGATCAAAAGAGTTTGCAATGAGTATTGCCAAACGCTATCTCACTACAAATAAAGGAATGTCAGCCCATGCAGTAGAACATCATTCGACAGTAAAAAAATGTTCCACAAAATTTTGTCCGATCAGAACGCAAAAATTTTGCAAAATATGCAAACAATACCTTTGCAAATCTTGTTTCATTGCAAATCACAACGGTAATAACAACGGAAGTAACACATGGCCATCATAACTGATGTTTAGAGGGAAAAAAATAAAAATTACGAAAATAAAAACTATAAAATGACATAGAAAGAAAAAAAACAACAAAAAATACAAAAATACAAAAAAAGAATAAAAAATACAAACATACAAAAAAAGAATAAAAAATACAAAAATACAAAAAAAGAATAAAAAATACAAAAAATACAAAAAAAAAATAAATAAGACATTTGATTTCATCCACCTCCACGCTGGTAAATGTTGGGCAACATTATATAATGGCTAAGAGATGAATTTAATTTTGTAAACTTTCCGACAGATCAGACAAATGTTTGAGATTATCGTAGGACTCTTCTAAATTGTGCAAAACTGATGCCAAAATCGTATTCAGCGACCCTAAAAAGCCTCGAATGACAAGTTTCAAACCAATCTGACTCATTTTTAGACAAATTTCCGCCATGTTGGATCCGCCATTAGGAATTTGGAAAATGTGACATTACATTTGTTTTCAGCGACCCCAAAAACCCCCGAGTAATAAATTTTATGCAAAAATTCAAACACATGTGAAAGATATTTCCGCCATATTGGATCCGCCATTTAGAATTTCGAAAATTCGTAACTGGATTTCGATTCAATTTAGTATGAAACATAGAAAAACGGGATAAAATAAGTATTTTGAAACTTTTATTGATGATAATTATTAGAAAACTCGTCATTTTCACTGTTCCCCGACCGCCATATTGAATTCGCCATTATTGAGACCGTGAAATATACTAAAAAATGACCGGGGATGTTTAATCCGTCAAAGTTTTATACATTGGAGGAAACAAACTCATTCAACGTCGATTTGTATTAGAATTATTCAGAAAAATAATATTTTTCGAGATTTTCACTGGTTTCCGCCATTTTTAAGAGAGTAAACGAAACGGAGCTAAAAACAACAATTTTTCCCATAAACTACAACTATTTTATTCACCTTTGTTCATAGTTTGGAAAGGATCGACATCCGTTTATGGGCTTGGAAAAAATTGATGAAAAAAAATGTTTCCAATTTTTCAGTACTTTTTTAAATTAAATCCGCCATATTGCTTTCCTAAGGCATGGAAACGAAATTTTGACCACGGGAATCGAAAGAGCACACCCGAAAATAGTAAGATCAGTTGGTTTCGTTATGATCTTTACCAATTTTCGATTTGGTACTCGGGCTCGAATATGAGCTAAGAATTTCAGGTTTCTGGGCCTTAATGGGTTAATGACTCCTGTCTTCCTCCTAAAGTATACGGAGGCAATACAGCCAGATCACATCTTATGAGATTACAATCGAGATAATTATCAGATAAATAAATGTTAAAATGCAATGTGTACTAAAACCAAGTATTTGGAGTAATCTTAATTTTCTCATTGCGTTTACTTCGTAAGTTACTTTATCTGATAGTTACCTCAATGCTGTTTAAGACGGTTATAAAATAAAAATAGACTATGAATATCGCCCTAATAGATATCTGTTTAATTCCACTATGGTATAAACAAGAACATTTTGTATAAAAGATTTGACATCAAAATAGTTGGCGCCAAGTTAAAATCTATACTATCCTTATTATTTACCTAAAAATGACATTATTTGTATAAAAGATTTGATGTCAACGGTCGGCGCCATGTTAAATTCTATTACCATTTCTATTACTATTTCTTTAAAAACCTACATGGTACTATCCTTATTATTTACTTAATTCTAATAACATATACAATCTGTCTAGTAAGAGCGTGGCAGGCCTATTCAAAGAAACATGGCTTATTAACCTTAAATTTATATTGATTGCATTCAGTAGGATTATGGCCAAAATGCAATTTTAATAAGGAGTCCAGTCACCAGCTGCGTTTATAATAGACTGGCAACTCCGAGGCATACTTTCCACTAAAGAAACCGCATGTTTATGTGGCAAAGATGGCTCCAGATTCGTCGAATTCCGTTTTTTAAGCGATTCGAAGTTGATGTCGGTCTTCTACGAAGCTTCCTCTTGATGAGTGACCACACATTTTCAATGGGATTCGCATCGGGTGATTGTGAAGGCCAATGGAGTGTCCCCATGTCATTTCCCTCTTTCCAGAACGTGCAGAGCCTTCGATGTTTGGAGTCATCCTCCTGGAGTAACTAATCTTTATCTTTACTGATAAACCAACGTAGAGCAGGTGGAATCAAAGCTTTTTGATATATTTTTAACATTTTCTCAGCATTCAGGTTGTCAGTAAAGAGATAAAGTCGACCAAATCCTTGCTCTGAAAAGCAGCCCCAAACATACACCTTTACCGCGTGTTTAACAGTTCGTTGGACTAGTCTATTGGTCTACTGACCAGGATCGTTTCACTGCACAATGTGCCCAAAAAGAAGATTCGTCTGTAAAAATCACATTACTCCAGTTGCGGTCTTTATTTTCATGAGCCCAAGCTAGTTGCGTTGCGCGATAAAAACGGTTTTTGGATTGTACTACGACATCTTATATTATACGCATGGAGATAATGTCGTATGGTTTCACACGACATTCTTAAACCTTTTCGTTGTAATTTTACCTGTCCTTGCAACCGTAAGACGAACCGTAGACGAGTTTCTTTCCGTAGTCCGAACAAAATGAACAAATATATTAAGGTACAGAAAGACTCATGTCTCCACACATCCAAGTATAACGTACGTAGTCTATAAAATTCAATGTAATTATTGCGAGGCTTCTTATGTAAGGCAGACAGGTAGACTTCTGAAAACAAGAATAAATGAACATCGTAGTTGTATAAATCATAATACATCTACGAGATCGGTAATAACTGAACATAGATTGGAACATAATCATGATTTTCAGTAGGACGATGTAAAAATTCTTGATGAAGAACCTTGTTACAAACAACGCTTGGGCCGGTATTCATAGTCAGTTCTTGTTTGAAGACTGTCTTAAGTAATGTCTTAAGATGCTAAAGCGGCCCTCTGATTGGTTCATAACTCTTCAAGACTGAACTCAAGACGGTCTTGAATATAAGAACTGACTATGAATACCGGCCTTGGTCTCAGAAATGTTAAATATTAAAAAACAGAAACTTAGTCTTAACTTACAAACTGACAGGGAAGGCCTTCATAAAGCATATATACCAATTGTAAACAAGGTTTGATCTTCTAATATCAGTTATTGCCACTCGGTTTTCAGTATGTGTTGATCTGTAGAGAGAGTTTGATGTATTACACAATGTATTGCGACACAGTTTTTTATTTTTTTGACATATCATATTTTATTCATTTTCCATTGACTGCCAATTGTTTTTTGACTTCCATTATTGTGACTATTATTGTACATGCATTGATATACGAGTAGAGTATATAGGCCGGTTCTAGGCCAAATTTGAGTTTGAGCTTTTTTGAATTTGATTTTTTTGAGTTTTTTTTTTAAGAAATTGACGACTGTGATTGGCCCATTTTTTTTTAGTTGAGCTTTTTGAATTTGATTTTTTTTGAGTTTGAGCTTTTTGAATTTGATTTTTTGAGTTTGAGTTTTTTGAATTTTATTTTTTTGAGTTTGAGCTTTTTTGAATTTTGATTTTTTGAACCAGGTTTACCAACATAAATCATTGAGCTTTTTTTTGTAAGCACTTAATTTTGAATCAGGTTTACCAACATAAATCACTAGAAGGATATGACGTCGAGGGGTATGACGTCACGGAAGGGGGAGGGTGACAGGGAAGAAAATGACGTCTCAGGGTGCTGACGCATGGAAGAATTGTGGTGGTCGCCGCGGGGTCAATGGCCGCCAGGCGCGGGGACCTCCGAACGCGATGAGCTAACGCGCGCGGTCCTCCCTCGCCGCGAGGTCCGTCGGGCGCGGTCCCTCCGGGCGCGGTCCGGCCCCCACCG
>NW_017277008.1:110848-115142 GCF_001594065.2 Cyphomyrmex costatus
ACTACTACATATATATCAAAATTTTTCTAAAATGCTAATTTATAACTCTACGCTTTAGCATAAATAAAATTTCATCATCATCATCATCACACACTTTCGCACACTTTAGGCTGACGCTATTGATATCGTTTTCAACTTCTTTTTGCTGATGCTAGTAAAATATCAAGCAATTTATTCATTTTTCCAAATATTTTAACTGTATCATGCCTGGAACAAAAAAATACAAATATATATAAATATAAATATAAATATAAAGTCAATAATTCGAATCAATCGAAAATATATCAACTCAATAGGAAGAGGAAAAAAGAAAGAAAGAAAGAAAAAAGAGAAAGAAAAAAAATTATTTCAGTCATAACTAACGAGTCAAACAGAATCGAATAGCTCTAATATTAATCTATTAATGAATTAATACTTTAATACTTACATTCTTCCTAGCAGCTGATTATCCATACTGAGATCTATATTTACTGACAGCGTATCTGGCGTTCGCTGCCCAGCGCATGCCACAGCTCTTTGGATATTACGTCCACACATCAACAATTTCTCACTTTTAATTTTAATCAGCTCAGCCTGCGTATGAATACTAGTAATATTGTTAATCAATTTATTAATGTTCTCCATTTTTTCTTTTTCTTTTTGTAGATACATAATTGACTGAACTGACAGACTGACTGACCGCGAGGGCTGTGCGTTGAATTTATACTAAGGATGTACGTGACAATATGATATCATTTTAAAAGAGACCGCAGCATCAACGTTTTCAAAGTTCAGTGTCTTCATGCAAAAGTGCATTGCCTCGGTTAAAGATTTATATGTTAGTCAAAAAAGTATATCTCAGATAAAAAAGTATATGAGAAGACATCGCGCTCAAACGACTCCATAAAGAAACTTCAACATTTTTATCCATTGCATCATTTGAAGCGCAATTATACATATATTAAACAGCTATTAAACAGTTATCGAACGGCTATCGAACAGCTATCGAACCGATATCGGTATACTGTAAACAGCTATCGAACAGCTATCGAACAGCTATTGAACAGATATCGAACTGCTATAAACAGCTATCAGACAGATATCGGTACATTGTATACAGTTATCAGTCTAATTTTGACTTATATCTATTATATGGGTAACGGAAATAAAACGTATTTATTTAAAAAATCTTACATTTATTTTAAAAATCTTACAATTATTCCTGGTGTTGCGACCACCAGTTGAATATTTTAAATACATTTTGCAAAGCACAATTCTTAGCGTGTCTTCCACACCGTATTGTATTACAAGCATCTATATTACGTAGGGATTCTACATCTTCGTAATGCGCATCTAGAGTTTCAATGATTGCGTTATCGCAATCGAGAATGTTAGCTAGCCATTGCCGTTTTTCAAGTCCTTTTACATATATGAGAGCTTCATCGTCTTCTGTTACAGCCTCTATGATTAGACGTTTCGCCATGCTGTACGGGACCATCCCGTCTTCCCATCGCAAACCATGGTGATAAGCACTCAACCAGGAAGCGCAAGATTTGTCGGATCTTGTCAGTAAATTCCATGGTATAGGACATGAAAAAATGTAGTGTGTGATAACAGTTCCTCTTCTCAGCACCGCTACTTCCTTGACGATAAATTTCTTGTCTACGACGAATCCTTGTAGATCCACAAACGTTGGTATGATCATGATGAGCATTTATTCGAAACTGCACTCATATCAGTATTAATCTCTCTTAAATTGGAGATAACTGCTGACGGTGCAATTTACATAATCTTGCGCACTACGTTGGACAGCGGGCAGTATTCGATAACACGATCGTGTATGATGAGGCAATAGGCGGTAGTATTGACGGGTACATTCTCCTTGCAGTCAAATTCTATTCGCACATCCACGGTAGCGCTCTTGACGGATTCGTTTTGTCGCGAGCAGTCAATGACAGCAAACGGTCCTTTCTCGATAAACGAGAGTACATTGAGCAGCGTTTCGAAGCAGTCGATTCCGTAATATGCCTTACGAAAACGCGCGTACATATCAAACAGGAGAGCGTATCTCTTTTGGTCGAAATCGAGATTCAAATCACCGTACGGATAAAACTCTGAATTGAGATAAAGCTTCACATTACTCAATTTACAATCATCAAACACGCTCGCATCTTGAGACATGATATTCTTTCGACCGGTCTGAAGAGCAAAGATAACGTAACGCGGCTTCTCGAGTTGAGTCGCCGTTTTGACAGCCCATGTATGCTTCGTCGTACTCTGTAACAGAGGATACTCGTACAGATCCCATGAGCGAAAACTCATACTGAGATAACGACCGCTTTCCAATGCTCGCAGCATTGATAGTTTAGTGATCTCGTTTAGCATAACATGAGGCATCCGCCATTGCACTTTGATCAGTTCAACCTCCGGCTCCGTCGCTGAATTTCCCAGTATACAATTGTTATCGTTGCGCGCTCGTATCAAAATCAATTCATGGCGAGCGTTCACAATCACGCGTTTGTAATCCTCGCAAAAGCCCAACAGCATGTTGAGCGGTACGCAAAAGTTAAAGTAACCTTCCATTATATCGGATCTAGAATTCCACCCAGCGTTCAACGCAATCAAAGACTTGTCATACGTCAACGATACATAGTTCTTGAGGGTACTGGTAATTCCAACATTTCTGTTGCGATCAATCTCCACACTGTTGAGTTCATACCGAATTTCATCAAACATGAACGCTATGCAATTATTTCCAAGCGTTGTTGGCGTCTCATCATCCTTCTTCTTCACAGTCAATCTTCCTTCAATGTAGAGAAAACTTTCGCATGGCAACGTGTATAAATCCTGCTGCTGTATAGGTATTCGTATCTCGTCGCTATGTCCAAACGTTGTATTGGCGTATGGATTGTACGTATGAAATTCAAACTTGACGATGCGATCGTCAAAGATCGGCTCACCGACAATGTTCAAGATATCAGCCATTTCGTACGATAAAACCCAACGACTTTAAAAATGCAACGTTGGACGCACTGAGTTTTTTTCTAGATGAAATCTCTCCGTTAAAATCTCTCGTCTGTTTCGGTTGTTCATTCAGCACAAGCATCTCACGTTAGCGCCGCCGTCTTCGTACATGCAATCTAACGGTAATCTCCTCTCCACGAAAATCGAGCAATCGGCCGTCTTGATCCACCACGCGAATCGTCAGATCCGTAATGCTCCGTACGACGATCGGAAGGTAAATGATTTGCGTCGGCCTTTCCGATATCTTATATCCTGGTGGGACAATCGGTGAAAACTCGTGTATCGTGTGCACGCACTTGTCGTTGCTGTACGCACCCGCGGTCACGTTGCACTCGATACGAATAATGTTTACGTTGATGATATTTATCGGCACGTCTGATTCATGCCACTGTTGCGGTTCGAGCACGCGATTCGATGAAAATCCCAACAGCTGTCCAATGTTGTAAGGTTTGGTGAAATTTATCGAATAGGCGCATTTGAT
Organism: Cyphomyrmex costatus; assembly: GCF_001594065.2. Classification (NCBI taxonomy): domain Eukaryota; kingdom Metazoa; phylum Arthropoda; class Insecta; order Hymenoptera; family Formicidae; genus Cyphomyrmex; species Cyphomyrmex costatus. The sequence goes on from NW_017277008.1 coordinate 114,333, forward strand.
CTCACTCTTCATCGTATTGTTGTTGGCGCGAATTACCAGTGGATACTCGTCATCCTCCTTACGTTTTACACCACGAGAACGTAAAATTTCACGCTTCAAATACCGCTCTATATCGCGCAGTTCGTACGATCCTTCGGGAATCACAATTTCCTCATTGTCGAAATAAAACTTGTTGTTTGTCGAATTTACATTCGGTAGAGTGTAGTATGTTTCAAAGTCAGTTAGACCGAGCTCGTAATCGCCATCGCTCAAATCTACCGCCGGAAAATAGCTCACGGCTAGAACACTACTTTTGCCCGTCAGCGTAAACGTCAGCGACATGTTTGAACGAATACTGAGTTAAACCGCGCAATGTCAGTCTTTAAATTGTTTATCACTCGTCCGTAGAAACTGTAGACACAACTGTCCGCAATTGCTCTGATTGTAACGTTGATAAGGTATGTGATTGTACCGGATTACACAGTTTGTTAGATATCGCTCGAGTTCCTTCGGCGGCCGGAGGTTACCAAAACTGTCGAAATATATGACACGATTCCCCCTTTTCGCGTACGCTACCCAATGCGTACCGGATCCCTCAGCGTTGTCTAGATTCACGATACCGCTCTCGTTTCGACGTACTCCTTCCACCGGTAATGTCGTACGCATAAAGATACCTCTGAAATACGGAATGCGCATACGTTTTGCAAGTTGTAGCAGTTGCACGTTGGTAGTTACACCCGTTAGTATTTTTAACGTCTCATCAACGTTTTTTTTTCCTCTTTACTACTCCTCGTCCACGCTTGTAGGGAGCGAGATAAACACCGTGACCTT
>NW_017277008.1:116447-116928 GCF_001594065.2 Cyphomyrmex costatus
GAATTCCGTTGCTCTGTAATTTCTTTGTCCGAGCGTAACATCTTAATTTAGTGCGAAGAGTGGCACGCTCTCTCGTGCCTGGCGTCCAACGAAAATTAGTACGGCTCGAATGTCGTAGCACATAAAATTTAAGGAAGAACCGCACTTTTGCTAATTATATTATTGTGTCCACCTTTTTGAGCTATCGCGTAAAAGGAGCAGCGGATGAAGTGACGAAGTTGTGCCGTTCCTCAAAAGTACGGTCACAATACACATTAGAAGTATAATAATATTTTGCGCTTTCTTAAAAATTAATAATATTTCGTCACTTGAATAATAATAATACAATGTAGACGGCTATCATGAGAAAGAACTGTCTTTCATATGATTGTTCTTAATATATAATCGTTGTAAAATAAAACAAATATATACTTGAAAATTGACGAAAGCGAGATAGAAAGTTTTAATACAGTTTAGTGCAGCGACAAAGCATAAATCAATA
>NW_017277009.1:0-324 GCF_001594065.2 Cyphomyrmex costatus
GTCCAGTTCGGTGTGAAACCTTTTTCAAATATTGTCTTGAATTTGCTCACGCGTACCGTATCGCCTACTTTGAATTTTGCAGGACCCGCGATCTTTATCGCATTGTACACCGTGCTCAGGAGTTTTTCGGCGATCGCAGGAGTTACGTCAGCGGGTCGCATGCCGATAGTGCGATGCTTACGCGCGTTGTAATCCGACACGAGACGCGGCAACATTTCGATCCATTTATAGTTTCCGTTGTATGTAAACTGTTTCCACATGTCTTCAATGTACGATTGAATCGTTCGACGACCGATGCCTTCATTACGGAATACGTAGAATAAT
>NW_017277010.1:0-865 GCF_001594065.2 Cyphomyrmex costatus
TTAACTGGCATTTTAGTCTTGTAAGGAGAGGGTGGGTTCTCACTAGGAGGGTGATTTTTTGATTCAAGGGGGAATATAAAATTTCGTTGATCGTATCTTAAAAGCACATAAATGGAGGAATAAATGGGACAATTTGAGCCTAAAACCAATTTGCTGTCTGCATTGTAACAGGAACTTTACTCTTGTATCGCTGTTATAACATGTATCTAAATTTGTTGATATATACGTGTATCTCTTAAACCATTTGTGTTACACGAATTTTGATGTATGATATTGAAAGCACTTGAAAAGCACATAGTTTTTCTGTACTAATTTTTTTATTTTGTATATGATTTAATAAAGGAGGTGCTAACTTAAAAGGAGGTGCTAACTTAACGATAAATCAGCACCCCCAAGGTTAATCGCGATTGTCTGCATAACTGTTCAAACACAATAATTGTCATTAGGCACATAATTAGTGCATAAGTAGCACTTAATTCTGGCATAGGTGCTGTTTTGATTTTTTGTCGAGGGAGGAAGGATCCTGACTTAACTGCCACACCTCTATTGTATGCCGTATAACCAGCCAACATGATTTTTTAAAGGAATTGAAGGCATGTTTACGTGAACACTCCATGGTAGACAACTCACTGGAAGCGCTCGGTGTGCCAAAGGAATACCGAATGCTGCGTAACTTGATAATTCGAATAATAATTGGATGGATTGCAATCTTGTTTATTAATTTAATAATGATGACTTTTGTAAACTCTATTCTTTTGAATACATGGCCCTTTTTGAAAATATTATTACTATCATTTCGGATATATTTGCTGCCAATTAATACAGATAATGTAATTAATTTAAGTACTCTGATCTGTGGAACTGT
>NW_017277011.1:0-266 GCF_001594065.2 Cyphomyrmex costatus
GTAACGCAAATGCCGGTGGTATTAAAAATCTTAAAACTCAAATATTTTAGCGAAAAATGATCGTAGCGCCTTCTATACATAGTGTTTTGAATTCGTCTCGAAAAGACCTTTCAAACGAGCCCCCACTCGACCCCCCTTCCCATTTAAGAATTTATTACCCCCTCGCGCCCCCCGCACCCCCTTGGGGTTGGGAGGTTGCAACCGATAAATTTTTTGAAAACTCGTTTGACGTGTTTCGGCGATTTTCGAAATTTTTATTTTTTCAA
>NW_017277012.1:0-912 GCF_001594065.2 Cyphomyrmex costatus
CGAACTCGTACTACGGCTACGAAAGAAACGAAGCTTTGTTATCACTCGCGCAATTTATTTCGTTCGCGCCACTCGTAGTGATCGATTGCTCTCGTCAAAACGAATCTGTAAAGAGCGCAACCGTGGACATTCGTATCGAATTCGAATGTAGAAATAACATTCCACCGGACATCACGGCCTATTGCCTAATTATTCATGACAGAGTAATAGAGTACAATCCATTGACAAATGTCGTTCGTAAAATTATCTAACAATAAAGATAACGAATTTTTCACGATATTACAGACTGAGTATTTTTAATGTATGCTTCACAAAAATAAACGTTATTTGAAACGAACTGTACTACGTTTACTGACACTCATACGATTCGTTTCCTATATCTATTTTCGACATACACATACCACTCCTCTCCCCTCCACATACTCGGCAGAATGCGATTGACTGTCGAACCCTACTCTTCCGCTGTGCACGTACGCCGCGATGTCTCTCGCTTACCTCGTGGCTTTCGTTTCCGTAACGATATGCGCGTCGACGCCGACGGCTGAAAATCTCGTAAACACAGAAGTGATAGAATATTTGCAGAGGTACGGTTACCTAAAAGAGGCAAATGTAACTACTCACACGTCGATCGAGGATGACAAAATTAAAGAGGCTATCGCATTATTTCAAGAATACTATCAAATACCAGGTAACGGTATATTGAACGATAATACGTTAGATCAAATGCGAAAACCTCGATGTGGACTTCCGGATATGCCACACCAGGAACACAATACGAATACAGTAAAATGGAAAAAAACGCATCTTACGTGGAACTTTCATTTAGCGGACGCGAATACTGAAACGAATATTGAAACTCGCGACATACGCATTCTCAATATGGGCGGCGAACACGTCTCTAACATTCGAACG
>NW_017277013.1:0-285 GCF_001594065.2 Cyphomyrmex costatus
TATTTTATAATGGTAATAGACGGGTAGGAACAATTCCGTCTTTTGAATAAGCTAAGAAGTCTAGCGTCTTATCTATATCTGCAGTTAAGTCTGTCAGTATGGCAGTAAGTATTTGTAAATGTTCGTCTAGATCTTCTCGCTGTGTATATTGGTCTAACTGTAGCTCCATTCTTCTAGTAACGTTTAATAATAAATTTTCGTTGTAAGCCGTTGCCTGTTCCAGATTTTGGATATGTCCAATCGTGGCATTTAATATTTTTAATTGATGCTTCGCCGCATGCTGTA
>NW_017277014.1:0-1082 GCF_001594065.2 Cyphomyrmex costatus
ATCACTTATCGGTATCAAAACAAGCGTTAAACTCAAAAATATCACACAAAAATTTAGGTTTTTTATCATTAAATCCTCTGTAACTTTTTTATTTCAATATTTTCATCAATTTTAACAACGCCATTTGAAAGAGCACAAAATTTTGCATAAGAAACGTCCTATTTGTTATTTTTTTTCTCTAATGTTCATTAAAAGTACAACCTTTGAATGTCACGGCGCGGCGTCGCCACGCATTTGTTGATAGGCTAATTGATAAATGGCTTATATCTCATATAATATCAACAATACGAGAAAAGTGGTAAGAAGCTTTTTTGCTCTAATTAAATAGACGAACATTTTCTGTTTGAACTTTTTTTTCGTACGACTTACCGTTTTCGAGATATATCGATTTAAACAATTAAATTGTTAATAACAATTAACCTACCACTTTTTACAAAATCTAACCGACATATTCGGATTCAGGAGGTCAAAATCTATAAGAATCCATATATATCTCGAGGCGACATTTCAAGTCACACAGAAGTGTACTCAGCGTCTGGACTAATTCACTTCTTTCACAGAAATCGAAAATTGGCTCCAAAATTAGATCGGCTCGAAAGACGAGTCATTTTTTCGAGATGGAATTCGAAAATTGCCTGAGAGATGGGAAAAAGTAGTAGCCAGCCATGGACAATACTTTAATTATTCTGTTCATTCATTTCGTTTTGAAATAAATGCATTTTTGGAAAAAAAACGGACCGAACTAATTTGTACTACCAATAATATTCGATTTTTTATGTTAATTCGCCGGAAAAATATTTTTTATTTTAGGCACGAATCGCCAAGAATATGTGATATTTTTCGCAATATATAAAGAATAAATTAAAGATCTAACTATTTACGGAATTTTAATTTATCTTCTTCATATTTATTATGTAATTAATCAAGTAAAATTTGTGATATTACTACTGTAGTATTTATGCGTTATGTCTAAAAGTTATCAGTATGCAATTATGGGGGGTCTACATATGTAGTATATGAAAAATCAAGTATAATTATAATAAGCACTTTGATCCGGCTTTGATGACCGTTATAGGCTCTAC
>NW_017277015.1:0-218 GCF_001594065.2 Cyphomyrmex costatus
ATATTTTATTTTTAATTATAAGATTAAAATCGCGCGCGCGTCATATGTGATACACCATGCAACTCTGGTCTGCTGGCTAGATATAGATAGATAGAGTGAGATGATAGGTAGAGTGAGATAACACATAAAGTCAAAGGCCCTCTATTATCGAAAAAACGAGATGGACATTTTCTCTGGTCGACGACGTTGACGACGACGTATCTTAAAAATTGAAACGT
>NW_017277015.1:232-838 GCF_001594065.2 Cyphomyrmex costatus
GATATCTCCGCTCGTAGGGCACGTAGAAAAAAAATGAAAGCACTTTTATTATACAATTTAAGTTTTTCCTGTCGATTGAGCGTATGTAGAACTTGATCGGTTCAGCCGTTACTGAGATCTGATCATCTCGACCCCGAAATTTCTCCGTGTCGCGTAAAGGAGGCACGGCAGTGTCGCTTGGCTTAGCGCCGAGACACTACCGTGTCTCCAGATCCTTATTGTTTACCAAATGTTAAAGAAGGATGACATGACACCCGGGGAGCACTCGGGTGGGAATCTGAACACGCCCAAAAATGAGCAAATCTATTAGGTGACTAATGAAATATAAATATCCTTATAAATTCGCTCATTTTTTAATTTTTATTTTAATCGATTTATTTAAATCGATTTCTGAGATGCTAACTATTTTGCGAGCTATTTTGAAAGTTTAAGGAATTTTAGATGATTTTGGTAGAAGACTTTTAGGGAATTTTTAGGGGGAAATAAAATACATTTAGGGGATTATCATGCGGACCATCTGGCAACACTGCCTCATCGTCAACGACGATGACGTCGTCCTCGCCGTCGTCCTCGCCGCCGTCCTCGCCGTCGCCAACGAAGACGACG
>NW_017277016.1:0-1005 GCF_001594065.2 Cyphomyrmex costatus
CCATTAATTTTTTCTTTCTTAAATATATAATAGCGTGGAATTTCTACATATAAATATTGCTTTACTTCTTGATCACAAGAATTTAAGGAGAAATAATCAATTAACATTGTAGCTTGATTTAAAGCTGAAATTACTGCTTCTTCAATAGCTTCATTTTCAATTATAACATTTTGTTCATTAGGAAGATGGATTGGCAAACGAACTATAGTATGACTCCTATCTTGTAGCTTTTTTTCAAGAATACGCCAACAATCTTCTACAGGTTCAACATAACGAGTTTCTATAAAATTACGTACTTCATCGTGATCAATAATTACATTAACTGTTATTGGCTCAATTGTTATTGCAGCTGCATCATGTCCTTTGTAAATGTACTTATATAAATATTTAACTGATTTGATACTTGAAACTACCTCAACATTTATGTGACAATTAAAAATAATTGATAAAATGGGACAATACGGAACTACATAACGATTATCAACTACATATCCACCTGGGCGTTCAAAACTTTTACCATTATTTCGTCGACGATAATAAGGATAATCATCTTTATCCATTCTGGTCTCTTCAAGATATGATTTAGGATAATGTTTTGAACATTTTCCATTTACTAAACACCAATCACCACAAGGTCCATGAATCATGTGTTTCATAACTATATCGTGTAAAATACGACCTTCACATGTGTTATGTATGAATATATTTTTCTGTAAACCGTAATCGTAATATTTCGTTTAGCAATAGTTACGTATTTCGTACGAACGCACTTATGTAAAACGCGCTTTATATCTCGACCAATCACGAGCAAGCTTCCGTCGAACACACTCTCTATCGTTCGTAGTTCGTACTTCTGTGCCTTCCGTTCCCGCTACTTCTTGTAACGATCTCGCACACAACAACCGTGCCTGAATAAAGTGCTCATTAACATTATCGTATTTTGCATTGTCTCACCGAACCTCTCACGCCTAACCCACACACATACACAAAAGTGGTGTCAGAAGT
>NW_017277017.1:0-2335 GCF_001594065.2 Cyphomyrmex costatus
AAATATTAAGTAGAGCGGTACAGCTATATCTACTTACACCGAGCAGCGGTAATGGAATGACTGCTCGCCGCTCTGTTTATCGGTGAGCCGGGTGAGCGAAGGTTGTCCGCCCTTCCACTTCAAAACAATTCCCAAGGTTGCTTTCGCTAACGCGTCTAAGGGTGCGATCTACTTCACGCTGCAAATGCTTTGAAGCATTCTTTGATTGGTCAATTTTCAAAATTTTTTCTTCTGATTGGTCAACATAGCATTTGCAGCGTTAAGTGGATCGCATCCTAATATTAACGCGTCGAAATATTCATTAACGCGCTCGCGTATTACAAAATAATTAAAATTCGTTACATTTTTACTGTTCTCCGATAATTACAATTTATTATACGATTTTTGCTTTATTTCTTACATTTGTTACGCACATACACGGCTAGACTTCGTCTTTAGATATTTCAAATTATATTACAATCAGTGATTATTAGTTTATAATATAATTCTTTATTACACCAAATCCGCATAATGTACGCAATATTTTTAACAAAATATTGACGCATTGTGCCTTAAATTTTGTTACTTTTGAATTGTTTAATTTTTGTGTCTTATTCCGCATTCTCTATCCGAAATCAAAAAGTAGATTATATTTGAATTATACATATATGTTTGAATGAATACGAATGCTATTTTTATATTATTACATTATTCTATTTAGTCGGTATAGTCTTTAAAATAATATTATTTAAAATATATATTTTAATATATTTTAAATAAAAATAATTTTATTTAAAATGTATATTTTAAATAAAATTATTTTAAAGACTATACCGACTGCTGACTGGTACGACGTATTTAAAATAAAAAACATAAAATAAGTTTTAAAAACTTATTTATATAAAAAATAATAAAGATTAATTTTTCTTTTATCTCTTTTACTAAAAACATCTATTTTAAATAACTTAATTTTTTAAGAATAAAGTAATAAAGAACGTTTAATTCTTTAAAGAATTAAATTTAAAGAATAAACGTTCTTTATTACATCACTGGCTCTTAGCCGTTCTCAATTACTCTATTTTATTTTATTTTTTAATTATGACCAAATTTAATAATTTGACTTTAAATTATTTGAAACAAATTATTTCTAAAATTTAAAAATGTTTTCATTTATTTTTATCTAAAAAATGTATAACATATCAACTTTTTAATTATAAGTCATCAAATTGAGAGAGAGAGAGAGATTTATAAAAATTAACATACAAGATACACTGGGCAACAAACGCAACACATGTTTCACTCTGCAAAAATAGGCAAACTTTAAGATAGAATAACTTCGTCAAAAATTATTGTATCGAGATGCTCACAGCATCTTTAAAATCATGCTTTAAAAAAGCATTTTACAGTTTGAAATCTCTACTTTTCAAGTCGCTATTTGAAAAAATGGTCTCACTGAGATTTTATGAAGTTACACAAACATAAATGAATTAACTTGGAAAGAAAAAGGGCACTAGGGGTTAAGCGCAGTATATAACTTTACGCAAACGCTGATTTTTATCAAGCAAAACTTATTTATTACAAAAATTATTCTTACATGTTTCGGCTCATTTTTGAGCCTTCTTCAGAGACAATGGAAAATTACATAAATAAAATATAATTTAAAATTGACAATGAATTAAACAATGTTTAAACACCGCGAGCTCTCTATCGTTTGCTTTCTATCGTGTTTTGATACCAAATGAATGAACCGTACGAAATATCTGTTCCGTGATACACGATTGTCATCTCGATTCCTTTATGGATAGTTTTAATTACGCGAGCTAACAATCGTATATTGTAAATATTCACAAAGTACAATATTTCGTTTAATCTAATTTGTCACGTTTATATAAACCTATGTATGAGTCAATTAAATGACTGCGCGATGACTACACGCGTTACAATGACACGCCACCCGCCTGTCCTTCCGCCTCAAACCACAAGGACGCGTGCCGACCATCTATAACTGTCAAAATATTAACGGATATTACAAAATAAGTAAAACAATCTATTCTTTACTTTATTTTTAATATTCTCTGAATACGCTTTGTTGTACGATGTCACTCAACATTATTAAGATTCAAGATGCTATGAGCATTAAAACTGTTGGATTGTTAGTCAATACGAATTATTTAAAATTATAAAATAAATGTAAGGTATGTTCCTCGGTGTATAATTACAATACAATATCATATTAAACGATTCGTTAAAGTTAAACTGCTAATAGAAATTATCTCATTAATTCTGCGATAAAATACTAATTCGATTCTGTTTCAAATAATTTAAAGTTAAATTATTATTATACTAATATACAATT